>NW_017670668.1:0-86960 GCF_001879085.1 Nicotiana attenuata
GGTATCTTGTGGCCTAATGTAGTGCTCGTATTTGTAATGTAGTGACCTTTTAGCGTAGTAAAACGTAGTGCCCTTTAGCGTAGTAAAACGTAGTGCCCTTTAGCGTAGTATCCTTGTAGTTATAGAAATTAACCATTTAAGTATCTCTTATTCCCAAAAATACATCAAAAATCCGATAGTTCAAACACAAACTATCTCCAATTATAGTCAACAAACGTAAGAGCATAAGAATTCAGGATACATTGGTGCTACTGGGCTCAAATATTGTGTCCGAAACAAAAATAGGAATATTTAATAATTAAATCCTGTATAGTTATGAAAATTAATTATTTAATTTTATTATAGTAAAAAATAGGTGAATAACTAACAAACATATAAAATAATAAAACTAACATATTAAAGTATCATATAAAATATAAAATTATAATATTGAAAATGTATCAACCTAATTAACAATATAGTAAAAATATGGAATAAAATTTAATATGAAAGGTATTGCAATATATTTTAAGCAATGGAAAAGAAAAATAATGTAATTAATTTTGTTCAATTTACAGTAGTCGTCTGGAGGTTCCTCCTTTGCATCCCGGACCTGCCTCGCTAGAGCTACTATTGCTACAGGTCGAGCATAGGTCTTCCTACATATGGGAGGGGTAGTTAATGGCCCAGACTTTTCGTGCCAGAAGAATAGACGATATGTGAGACTTTCTTAAGACTCGCCGTCTCTATCCCCGTATTGTCAGACGCCTGCAGGATACGTGGTTCTATAGGATTATTGACATCGGCCGGCTGCAGCTGGATTGGTCATTGATAGTAGCCTATATTATGCGATGCAGATGCTATTTATGCTCGAAGTTAACCGTACTTTATTGATGTTTTAAGTGCTAAATGATAACAAAATGTTCTAATTGAGGTTTTTGTGGTTTGCAGGAGCAAGTGTTGATTATGAGGACATTGAACAGTTTTTGGAGCTAATTTGGAGCAGGGAAAGCCACTCGGAGGTGAATGCGCGTGAAAGAAGAAGGAGAAAAGTATAAAACAGCTGAACCTCATGAGCGCGGGCTAAGCGCGGGGGCGCTCCAGCCGCGCTAGTCCAGGCCGAATAGAATGCAATATGCGTGGCCCAAGCGCGGCCGCGCTCGTCAATTCACTGAACCTCATTTCCAGGGGTAATTTTGTAAGTTCGGGGGCAACTCTCCTTAACATATAAGAAGCCCAAGTCGTCCAAAGATAGGGTATCAAGGTTTTATTAGTTTTGTTGGAGGCAAGAACAAGTGTGAGAAGATCAAGACACCATTAGAGTTTTTCATTCCTCTTCTTGTTATCATTATTTTGTGAATTATGAATGATTTTATGGTTTTATCTTGTTTTACCATGAGTAGCTAAACATTTAATCTAGGGTTGATGGAACCAATTGTGAGATGAAGTTTTGACTCAGTTTTGTTATAATCGAGCCGGGTTTATTATATGATTGTTCAACTATATTTTGTATGGTGATTAATTGAATGGGCCCTTGATTAATCGTGTCTAGTCGCCTTGTGTTGCTTGAAAAAGAATACTAGGTTAGATTGTTGTTGAACAACACCACTTTTGGGTAATTGGAGAGATTCATTACTTGAATTTCAAAGTGGGGTTAGAAATAATGAAACTTTGGTGGGATAATTCAGAGCTACATAAATTATCAGCCAGAGTAGTTGGAGAGAATGCTCTAGTAAATTATCGTAGTTGATCGAGAGATAATTGCAGTAACCCATAGCTCATAATCCTCATAGAGTATTACGGCGAGATTATAGCAAGAGAGTTAAGAATTAATCTAGCAATTGGGGAAATTAATACCCTAGATCTTTTTACCATTGAATTATCTTTAATTTGGAATATTGTTAGTTTTAATATCATTTTACTTTAGTTAAGCAAATCCCAATATTTATTGATAAAAATCCTGCATCCGGAAATTGTTTGAGATTGTACTAGCATCACTAAGAGTTGTAATAGATAGGTTAGTTCCCTGAGGATTCGACTCCGGACTTGTAAACCGGATTATATTTGCAATGACCGCTTTGTCTTTTTATAAGGCATAGTTGGGCATGATCAAATTTTGGCGCCGTTGCCGGGGAATTAACGGTGTTATTTATTACAACTTAGAAGTAGTGCTAGAATTATTAGTTTAGATCAATTTTCTATGGTGTTAAATAATTTTCATGAAATTCTCACGTGTGAACTCTTGTGTGATTCAGGTGTATGCCTAGAGATTCTTCGAGGACTGGTGAACTGCTTGAAGGACTCTCAGACCCCGAGAAAACATTTAGGGAATTAAACCGTGCCAATAAGAAGAACAAACAATCACAACAAACACACCAACTCGTAACTGAAATGGACAACAGGGAAAACATCAATGCAAACGAAGCAGTGGTGGCACCTCTTGTGCCAGAAGCTGCACTTTATGATTGGGCGCAGCCAACAGCTGACAACCTGGCCACCGCCATTGCTGTGCCCCAAATACAAGCAGAGCATTCCAGATCACCAACAACATGCCGCATCTTCTGCGGAATAAGGGATTGTTCTCTGGGTCACACATTGAAGACCCTCAACAATTTTCTGTCAATTTGTGTGACCCAAAGGCAGCCAAATGTGACCCCAGAAGCCATCAAGCTGTTACTGTTCCCGTTCTCTGTGATTGGGGAAGCTCAGACTTAGCTGAATTCGCTCCCAATAAATTCCATTGCCACTTGGGAGGAATTAGTCAAGCAGTTCCTGAACAAGTTTTACCCGCCCAACAAGATTTCAAGACAGATTGATGAGATATTGCAGTACAAGCAGACGCCCACTGAGACCTTGCAGGAAACTTGGGAAAGATTCAAAGGGATGCTAGTGAAGTGTCCTCACCATAGTATTCCAGACCAGGTGCTCGGCCAGAGATTCTACATGGGGTTAGCAGACAATTTAAAAGCCAATGTAGATGCTTCAGCTGGGGGTGCATTCCTGAGCAAAACATTCACAGAGTGTAAAATCCTTCTTGACAAGATGGCTCATAATTCAGGGTGGATGACGAGAGGTACGACCCTGACATCAATAGTGCATTCAGTTCCTCTTGAACCAAATAATTCACATGCAGAGAACATAGCCACACTCATGACTCAGATGAGTATACTGACAAAGAAGATTGATGAGATGGGTACAAAGCAAGTGCATATCGTTGACACAACAAATGGAGGACTGTGTACACCTTGCATTAATCAGTCTTATGTGTGTACATGGAGTGGAGAAGGTAAAAACCAAGGGTTAAGAGAGGATATGAATTATGTCAACAATTTTGGGGGTCAGAGGCAAGGAGGACAACAATGGGGACCAGCACCCAACCAGTAGTACAGACCGAACATGCCACAACCTAGAGGTATGCGACCCTTAAGCCAAATGGTGCCATATAAGAGACAATAGGGCCATCAACAGCAGCACCAGCAACAGTTGACATATCAGCCACCTCATCAGCAATAGGACAATAACATGGTAGAAATCAGGGGTATGCTGCAACAACTCAATGGAACAAATGGTAAGATGCAGGAAAAGTTGGCAGCGCATGACTCAACACTTAAGGGTATTGAAACTCAACTGGGGCAGCTGTCCCTGGCCTTAAATAACCGCCCCCAGGGAACATTGCGAGCCGACACGAACATTAACCCCAAGGAGCAAAACCCAGATCAGCTGATGGCAGTAAGTCTCCGGAATGGGAGAGATTTAGACAAGGAGCAAGAAGTTTCTCAATCCACGAGAGAGACTACACCAGCCACTCCAGTTCCAGTAGAGATAGATGAATCAACAGAACTCACCGAAGTGGTGGTTGAACAGGCTCAGGTTGATAAGGGCAAGGCTAAAGAAAGTGAACAAGTTGCAGAACAGGTGGTACCTCTTGTGTCACAAAATTCCAACAAAGAACAACCAGCAAGCAGTGGACAAAGAGTGATGCCGGCACCATTCCCTCAGATACCGGCAAAACAAAAGAAAGAAGATCAATACAAGAAATTCATGGAGATGCTTCGTCAGATTCAATTGAATATCCCTCTGATGGATGCTTTGAGGGAAATGCCAGGTTATGCAAAAATGATGAAGGACCTGATGTCACGGAAATTTGACTTTCAGGACCTGTCCACAGTAACTCTGACACAGACATACAGCACAGTTGTGACGAGACCCATGGCTCAAAAGATGTCTGATCCAGGTAGCTTCACTATTCCGTGCACTATTGGGAGTTATGCTTTTGCAAAAACATTGTGTGACTTAGGAGCCAGCATAAATTTGATGCCCTTGGCAATATATACAAAATTGGGCATTGGCAGAGCTAAACCGACTTCGATACTGTTGCAGCTGGCTGACCGCACGGTTAAAAGACCGACGGGGATTCTTAATGATATGCTGGTACAAGTGGTAAAGTTTGTATTCCCTACAGACTTTGTTATTCTGGACTGCCAGGTAGATGAGGAGATACCCATTATTCTGGGGAGTCCATTCTTAGCCATTGGGAGAGCATTGATTGATTATGAAACTGGGGAATTAAAAATGAGGTTGAACGATGAAGAAGTAATATTCAACGTTCAACAATCCATGAGGAGACCTAGTGAATATGCAAATTGCTCACTAGTGGAAGCGGTGGATGTGATCCTTTATAAAGACGATGAGACCCTGAATGCCAAAGATCCATTGGGAGCTTGCTTGACAAATTTAGAGGAGATGGATGATGAAGGGTTGGCAGAGTGGGTCATGGCACTCGAAGGCCAAGGATTCTGGAAGAGGGAACCTGAGTTCGAGCCCCTTGATTTAAGAAAGAGATCTACACCACCTGCAAAACCATTAATAGAGGAACCACCACAACTGGAGCTGAAACCGCTTCCAGAACACCTCAGGTATGCTTTCTTGAGTCCCGATTCTACTTTGCTTGTTATTATATCATCTGGTTTGCTAGCTGTACAGGTAGAACAATTTACTGCAGGTGTTGCAGAATGCAAAACTGCCATTGGTTGGACCATGGCAGACATAAAGGGTATCAATCCGACCTTCTGCATACACAAGATTCGTTTGGAAGAAGGGCACAAACCTTCCAGGGAACATCAACGAAGGCTAAACCCGAATATAAAAGTGGTGGTGAAAGGAGGTAATCAAGTGGCTGGACGCGGGCATCATCTTTCCCATCTCTGACAGCAATTGGGTAAGCCCCATCCAGTGTGTACCGAAAAAGGGTGGAATGATAGTTGTACAAAATGAGAAGAACGAGTTGATCTCAACTCGTACAGTCACAGGGTGGCGGATTTTCATGGATTATAGGAAATTAAACGCAGCCACCCGAAAGAACCATTTCCCCTTGCCCTTCATTGACCAGATGTTGGACATGTTAGCTGGGCGATCCCATTTTTGTTTCTTGGACAGATACTCGGGGTACAATCAGATCTCAATAGCCCCGGAAGATAGAGAGAAAACGTCTTTCACATGTCCGTATGGCATCTTTGCCTTTCGGAGGATGCCTTTTGGACTTTGCAATGCACCGGCCACATTCAATCGGTGTATGTTAGCCATTTTCATCGATATGGTCGAAGACATTATGGAGGTGTTTATGGATGATTTCTCCGTGGTAGGGGATTCATTCGAAGATTGTCTTCACAACCTTAAAAGAGTGCTCAAACGCTGTGTGGAGACAAATTTGGTGTTGAACTGGGAGAAGTGCCATTTTATGGTACAATAAGGCATAGTGTTGGGGCATAGAGTGTCCAAAAAGGCGATTGAAGTAGACCGGGCAAAAGTTGATGTGATTGAGAAGCTCCCAGCACCCACTTTAGTGAAAGCAGTGAGAAGTTTCCTTGGGCACGCCGGATTCTACAGGGGGTTCATCAAGGATTTTTCAAAAATTGCTAACCCCTTATGTAAGCTGCTTGAAAAAGACCAGCACTTTATGTTTTCTGATGATTGCAGGTTAGCATTTGAGTAGCTGAAGAAGAGATTGGTGACTGCACCCATCATTGTTGCACCCAACTGGGAGCAACCATTCGAGCTGATGTGCGACGCCAGTGATTTTGCTATAGGAGCGGTTTTGGGGCAGCGCGGGGAGAAAATTATGCACCCAATTTACTATGCAAGCAGGACGCTTAGTGGTGCACAACTGAACTACACGGTCATGGAAAATGAAATGCTCGCTGTAGTGTTTGCCTTCGACAAATTCAGGTCATACCTTATTGGCTCGAGATTTATTGTTTATACTAACCATGCAGCCATTAGGTACTTGATAGCAAAGAAGGAGTCAAAGCCCCGCTTGATCGCTGGGTTCTGTTGCTACAAGAATTTGACCTGGAGATTCGTGATCGAAAGGGGACAGACAACAAAGTACTGGACCACCTCTCGAGGTTGGAAGGGGCAGAAAAGAGAACAGAGGTTGAAGATATCATTGAGACATTCCCGGATGAGCAATTACTTGCTGTGACAATGGAGGAGGCACCATGGTATGCTGATATTGCTAATTACTTAGCATGTGGTATTGTACCTCATGATCTCTCCTCAATTCAAAAGAAAAAAAAATTTCGTGATTTTCGTGCGTATTATTGGGATGAACCCATATTGTTCAAAATATGTGTTGATAACATGATCCGGCAGTGTATCCCCGAGCAAGATCAACCCTCTGTTTTGCAGGCTTGCCATGCTTCGCCATATGGTGGACACTTTGGAGGAATTCGCACAGCAACAAAGGTGCTGGAATCAGGCCTGTATTGGCCTATATTGTTCAAGGATGCCCATGCTTGGGTCAAAAGCTGTGATGAATGTCAAAGGACGGGCAACATATCCCGTCGTCATGAGATGCCAATGACCACAATCCAAGAGGTGGAAGTGTTTGACATGTGGGGGATCAACTTCATGGGGCCTCTCGTTAGCTCATACGGTAACAAGTATATACTGGTTGTCGTTGACTATGTCTCCAAGTGGGTAGAAGCAGTTTCTCTCCCAACCAATGATGCGAAAGGGGTGACCAGTTTCCTAAAGAAAAATATCTTCACACGTTTTGGCACCCCCCGAGCCATAATCAGTGATAGTGGCTCTCATGTTTGCAGTAGAGCGTTTGCAGCCTGTTGGAGAAGTATGGAGTTCGCCACAAGGTAACCTCACCATACCACCCACAAACAAGCGGGCAGGTGGAAGTGTCCAATAGGGAAATCAAAAGTGTCCTCTCAAAAATAGTGAATGCAACAAGAACTGATTGGGCAAAGAAGCTGGATGATGCATTGTGGGCATACCTCACAACCTTCAAAACTCCAATTGGTATGTCACCATACAAGGTTGTATTTGGAAAGGCATGCCACCTTCCGGTTGAGCTCGAACACAAAGCACTGTGGGTATTGCGACAGCTGAACTTAAACATGGAGACATCGGGTACCAACAGAGTTAATGGGTTGCATGAGCTTGAGGAATTCCGGTTCCAGGCATTCGAGAGTGCTAGACTATATAAAGAAAGGATGAAACAAATGCATGACAAGCACATCTTGAATCGGAACTTCAGACCCGGAGAATTAGTGCTGCTATATAACTCAAGGTTGAGGTTGTTCCAGGGTAAGTTGAAATCCCGATGGTCAGGACCGTTCAGAGTGGTGCAATTGTTCCCAAGTGGAGCTGTGGAGATCGAATCTAAAGATGGGACGAACAAATTCACAGTGAATGGGCAGAGGTTGAAACATTACCTTGGAATGACTGAAGAAAAAAGGGGCAGCGTGGTGATAACTTTGGAGGAGCCCCAATACACAAATGAGGAGTGATGACATGAGCTTGCGTCGTGCCGCGACGTTAAATCAGGCGTTGCATGGGAGGAAACCCATTAACTTGTTGTATTTGTCGTGCCACGACATTAACTAAGGCGCTGGTTGGGAGGCAACCCACGCATAGTGACTTTAGTACAGTTAGAATTTGTTATTTTTGATTTTAGTAAGTACTAACCAGTGCAGGTGAGCTTGGGCGAGTGATAAGTCCATCAGACGCTGAAGGAATAGGTAAAAAATTGAAAAATCTCGCGGCCCAGAAACGCGGTCGCGCATGAACCGCACTCAGATCGCGCATATGGCAAAGTATTCTGCCTCAGATTTCCGCCCAAGAGCGCGGCCGCGCTCAGACCGCGTATATGGCAAAGTATTCTGTTTCATTAGCGCGGTCGTGCTCGGACCGCGCTTGGACCATGCTAGTACCGTTCCGCCTGCCACTTGAGTTTAAGCTAATTATTTATTTATTTATTTTACTTCTTTTTATTAATTGTTTTGTCTAGTAATTGTAATATACTAACTTAATTCCCCCCCCCCCTCCAAAACCTGATATCTCTCTCCCTCTTCTACTCTACTCACGCCCAAACCTAAACCCTCACTCACAAATCAAAACACTCAACTCCCCTCTTCTCCCCCAAAGAACCCCAGCCCTAATACTCCCAAATTCACAATCCCAGCACACCCAAGCCACCCTATTTTCTCCTTTAACTATCACCTTACATCTACTAACCGCAATCCCATCAGGTAAGGTTTTGTTTTTGGGAATATTTGTGTTCTTGGTGATGTAGTAGCTTTTCTTTCTTTTCTTTAGTAGATTTTTTTATTTTATTTTTTAGTGTGCTCTTGTATGCTAGTGGGTTTGTTGAAGTTGTTATAAATGTATCTCTTAGCATATGTGGGTGACATTGGGGCAATTGTGGTGGTTTTTGGCTTATAAATTTGTTAATTGGGGACTCCGGTGAATGGTGCATGCAAAGTGTTTGTTAAAATGCCTCAGTGAGTTGTTAATGTTAATTGTGACCAATTGGGCGGATGAAGTCTGAGTAACCGCCTTTGGTTCACATTCTTGTGTTTCGCTGATGATGTTCTTGATTTCAGGTACTATGGCACTTTCCAGGAAACGCCGAACCACCGGTGCTTCATCCAGCGGCCAAGCTGGACCCTCTAGATCGCGCGCTTCAGCTCCTTCTCGTCCTTATGATAGTAACAGGTTCGTCTCCGCTGCAGCTCAGGACCATTTTGCTGATAAGGCACCCAAGAAACCAATACCGGGGAGGGGCATGGATATAGGATCTCTCCAATATGGCTGCCCCAACTTGTACAATGAGCTGGTCAGGCGTGGGCTAAAAATTTTCTTTTAAGAACCGGATGATGGGAATTTGATGGTTGTGCGCGAGTTCTATGCGAACGTTAAAGAACATGTGAATGGTGTAGTCACAGTGCGCAAGAAGGCTGTGGATGCCTCTGTTGAGGCTATTTGGAGAATATACCGGCTGCCCGCACCTGTGGCGGAGATGGAAGACTACTATGAAGCCTATGGTAGAAATACACTCAATGGAAGTTATTCTTTGAAACAATTTGTGTGCCTGGCAAGGAGATTGTGTGGATGAAATATGGGCGTAAATTCCATTCAGCGGCACTCACCTTTGAAAGGAAGTGCTGACTATATGTCATCAACAACCGACTGCTCCCGTCCTTCAACACCACGGAAGTGAATGCCCCTCGAGCTGCATTGATTTGGTGTTTTATGAATGGCCACAACTTTGACGTGGCCAAGCTTTTTCACGAGGATATGTTTACACATTGTCCGGTGAAGAGGTATGGTTTCTTCTTCCCTTCCCTAGTCACTAGGCTTTGCCGAGCAGCTCGGGTGCCGGAAAATTTGAATATGGATGGAAAAGTGCCGAGAGAGACAAAGTTTCGAGCAGATAAGGGACTACTGGGAAGGAGCCTGTGGCACCTGGTGGTGATGATAGTGATGACTCAGATGCATCTGAGGAAGGAGAGGATGAGAAGGAGGAAGTAAGAGCCGAGTCGCCCACCCATGAGCAGGTTGCAGAAGCTGCAGGACCATCTGGGGTCAGTCTGGTTAGCAGCCCTAGAGCAGGAGATGGCAGGGATGCGTACCACGGTCGCAGACTTGGGGACGCCGGTTGATGCTTTGTCCACCCAGAATGCTAAATCGGAAAAGAAAATCATGGGCTGACCCTAGCACTGTCTCTGATCAAGACTGATCAACCAGGGAAGTCCCCTTACCTTACTCTGCTTTAATTTCTTTGACATGGGGACATGCCAAATCTTTAAGTGTGGGGTGGGGGATGATTGTTGTTGTTTTACAATTGTATAGATTTGTTTGGTATTTTTGGTTGCTGTTAATTAACTTCGACTTGGCCCGAAGACGGACACCTCTCGACGGGTCTCTTGAGGGACTTAAGTCAAACAAAAAAAGAAAAGATTTTCTCCTGTTAGGTAGTGTATCAACTCCCCCTTGGTTTTTCTTTAAACCACGGTTCTTTTGCAAAGGTTTCCATTTGAACCGGGTGTAGTTAGTTTTTCCTTCTTTTTTTTTGGTTTAGGAATTTTTGGGCGAAGAAGAATAGAGATTGCTTTAATGTGTCACCTAGGCTCATTAGTTGACTCTAGTAATAAAGCCTTAAAATGTGTGTTCTTGAGTTGGCTTAAGCACCTTGAGCAGAGTATCTGATGGTCCTAAATGAATTGAGTCATGTGCCATGTGTGAGTAAGGCTTTGTGTATTCTATGCTAACACTCAATGCCTAGAACTTGCCCTGTGTATGTACGAAGCGAAATGGTAGTCTTAATTGGTCTGGAAAGTGATATAGGAATTTCCTTGTTGAACCTATCTATATATGTTTTCACCCACCTGATTGTGTATATCCTAGTTAACTCATTTGAGCCTGTAATTCTATTTCTTTGGCAACCACATTACATGCCTTACCCAAGTTGTGAATTGTCTATCTTTTTGAACCCTATCAGCTCTTAGAAGCACTTGAATTGTAATGAATATGGAAAAGTTAACGTGTGGTGTGGTTGGTTGGGCTTTTGAGTGGAGCTAATGAAATAAGGAGAAAGGTGCACGGTGTTGAGAAGAAAATAAGAGCCACTTGAATTGAAAACAAAATGTATATTTTCCTTGCTAAGTGGTGACTCTTGATGTAAGTGTGGTTAAAGAAGTAGGGGGTTTAACTCAATGATGTAAAGGTGGAATAAAGGTTTGACAAAGGTATGGGCTTAAAAGTGAAAGACGTATTGAAGTGCTTAGGGAGGTATAGTCACTATACCCATATGTATCCTACCTGTCCCGCAGCCAACACTACAACCAAATAAAGTCCTACTTGATTCTAGATCAAATGAGCTCGGTTAGTCGAGTATTACACTACGGGCAAGCCTATGGTGCGTTGTTTGTGGCATAAGAATTTCTTTCTGAGGGTGAGGGGAATCTTACGTATTTGAATTCCTCAGTGTGTGAATTACAATGACCATGACGCAAGTCTCTTTTGTGGTGAGTAGGCACGTGATTCATGAAGGGAAGGTAAGTCTGGACCTCTGATTGAGAAGATGAAAGCCGGTTAGGGACATTACGTGGCTAGAGAGAGAGTCCACTCTTGAGGTTAGGATGTTATGCTAAGGTGGTCTATCTATGTGAATTATTCTTGGTATAAGGAGTAGGGAAGTGACCCAGTGATGATTAGGCCTATAAAGTGTGGTTTTGTTGCTAGAGGACTAGCAATGGTTTAAGTGTGGTGTGTTGATAGTAGCCTATATTATGCGAGGTAGATGCTATTTATGCTCGAAGTTAACCATACTTTATTGATGTTTTAAGTGCTAAATGATAACAAAGTGCTCTAATTGAGGTTTTTGTGCTTTGCAGGAGCAAGTGTTGATTATGAGGACATTGAACAGCTTTTGGAGCTAATTTGGAGCAAGGAAAGCCACTCAGAGGTGAATACGCGTGAAAGAAGAAGGAGAAAAGTAGAAAATAGCTGAACCTCATGAGCGCGGGCTAAGCGCGGGCGCGCTCCAACCGCGCTATTCCAGGCAGAATAGAACGCGATATGCACGGCCCAAGCGCGGTCCAAGCGCAGCTGCGCTCATCAATTCGCTGAACCTTATTTCCAGGGGTAATTTTGTAAGTTCGGGGGCAACTCTACTTAACATATAAGAAGCCCAAGTCGTCCAAAGATAGGGTATCAAGGTTTTATTAGTTTTGTTGGAGGCAAGAACAAGTGTGAGAAGATCAAGACACCATTAGAGTTTTTCAAGCCTCTTCTTGTTATCATTATTTTGTGAATTATGAATGATTTTATGGTTTTATCTTGTTTTACCATGAGTAGATAAACATTTAATCTAGGGTTGATGGAACCAGTTCTGAGATGAAGTTTTCACTCAGTTTTGTTATAATCGAACCGGGTTTATTATATGATTGTTCAACTATGTTTTGTATGGTGATTAATTGGATGGGCCCTTGATTAATCGTGTCCAGCCGCCTTGTGTTGCTTAATACCAAGTTAGATCGTTGTTGAACAACACCACTTTTGGGTAATTGGAGAGATTCATTACTTGAATTTAAAAGTGGGGTTAGAAATAACGAAACTTTGGTGGGATAATTCAGAGCTACATAAATTATCAGCTAGAGTAGTTCGAGAGAATGCTCTAGTAAATAATCGTAATTGATCGAGAGATAATTGGGGTAACCCATAGCTCATAATCCTCATAGATTATTATGGCGAGATTATAGCAAGAGAGTTAAGAATTAATCTAGCAATTAGGGAAATCAATACCCTAGATCTTTTTACCATCGAATTATCTTTAATTTGGAATATTGTTAGTTTTAATATCATTTTACTTTAGTTAAGCAAATCCCAATATTTATTGATAAAAATATTACATCCGAAAATTATTTGAGCTTGTACTAGCATCACTAAGAGTTGTAATAGATAGGTTAGTTCCCTGAGGATTCGACTCCGGACTTGTAAATCGGATTATATTTACAACGACCGCTTTGTCTTTTTTATAAGGCATAGTTGGGCGTGATCAGTCGTTGATCATGGCTTTGATAGAACGGTGGCGACCAGAGACGCACACATTCCTTTTGCCCATTGGCGAGGCCACTATCACGTTGCAGGACGTGGAGGTCCTGTATGGGCTTCCGGTTGATAAAATTCTTGTTGTTTTGCCGCATGCCATGAGAGAGTATACGGGAGATCAGTACCTAGAGACGTTGTAGCGGCTCACCAGTTTCCGGCTAGCAGATGAGGGTGCATTGGTTGGGGCTAGTCGTCTTGTGTTGACACCCTTCCGGCTGCATCTGGAGGCCATCCAGTATCTGCGCCCAACATTACCATCGGACCAACATGACTTCATAATCACACGTTTGCCACAATAGAACCTTGGTTGGTTATTGCGTCCAGACATTTGTTAATGCAAGAAAAATGAAAAATTAGGGATGTTTTGCTATTTGTTTTGGTTAAGCACAGATAATAACTAAAATGCGCTAGTCATTTATAGGCAAGAAAAAAACACATAACGTGGTATTTAACCGCGTTATGCTTCGCGTGCTAATGATTCTTTACGGTACAATATAACTTTTCCAGAAGACAACTTTTCCAGACTTCAGCTTTATCAGGTTGACAAGACAATACACATAACGGGGTATGTAACCGCGCTATGATTCGTGTGCTAATGATTCTTTAGGTACAATAATGCTTTTTCAGAACGGCAGGTTTTTCAGGTCGACAAGATAATGCACATAACGTGGTATTTAACCGCACTATTCTTCGCATGATAATAATTATTTCGGGTATAAGAAAGCTTCTTAAACTGAATCAAGTCATATGTATTTCAAAGACCTTTTGAATAAATATTACAAAATCCATTAAAAAATGCCACTACGTGTATTAATGTTAAATATCAAAAAGATTGTTTTGAAGGTTTTTTTTTTAAATAAAATGGGTTTATGTTAGATTGTTGTACTTAAGTATTAGTGTTAAGTATAAAAAATATTTAACAACAATAGAAACATAATTTTATTTCATACATTCTGCGAGATAAACAAGTACATACACTTATTACAACCACATTACGGAAACAAAACACTACGTGTATCGTTGATAGTTGTGCACATTAGATGAACTTCCACCAGGAGCTGGATTACCATCGCCACCCAAACCAGCTGAAGGACATTTACGACGGTCGTGTCCTGTTTGCGAGCATATGTCACATTTACGCGCATAAACGGTATCACCAACATCCATTTGGTTTTGTATACACGTTCTTTTTTGTACTTGTAGCTTATGCAAATACTCCTTGTTACACACCATTTGAAATGGTTTCGGTGGCCAATAATGCTCAGCACCCACCGGCTGCAACTGTCCACTATTTAAGTATGCAGCAACACTATATTCCTTATCAACGTACCAGATTACTGCGAAACCTGTATGTTGAAGGCACTTCATGGCATGTGAGCACGACATGTGGTAGATGGACCATTTCCCACAATAACACAACCTTCTAGCTTCATTTACGATGTGTGTATTATTTTCCCGATTTTGATAGATAGCGATGCGAACTTCAAAAATATTTCGCTCATTGCAATACTGTAAAAATAAATGCCGATGTGCTCGCCTCCTGTATTTCTCAAATCTTTTCATTGGTATTGGAATAAATTCAACATCCCACTCCATCAATGACGATGCACCTCTAGCCCTTTCAACAAACCTCTCCGTTATCTGTTTGAATGAGCAGTGACAAGCAATCCACGTGCAGATTTTAACAACCCGTTGAAAGACCCTGGCACATTTGTAGTCAGAGTTCCCTATCGCCTGCCACCATCCGCATGCAATGTCTACTTGTCAAGCTCATGTCGTATCAACCAATGATAGGCTTCTTCGTCTTCCTGCCTGATCGATTCCACGCGCCTCCTGAATTTGCACTCTTGGTGATCAGTTGCAGCCAACCACATTAAATCATGCAAGTCCTTGTTGGGATGTGCCTTCTGGAAATTGGCCTTCAGGTGCCTCACAGAGTAATTGTGGTATGCATACGGTTCCTTCCATGCAGGCAAATATTGTACATAACTTAAAATACCGCCATGCCGATCAGATATTAGACAAATACCTGAACGTTGTTTGACAACGTGCTCCTTCAAGTGGTTCAAAAATAGCATCCACGTCTCTTCTCTTTCATTGGCACAAATAGAAAAAGTTAGGGAAAATATACCTCTGTTACCATCTACCACAACGACGATCAACAACTAAATATCATACTTTCCATAGACATGACAGGGGCGTCTCAACGGTATCCACGGCCTAAAGCCAAACTTCAACAAGGAGCCCTGAGTTTTTTCATATTTAAAAACACATTTAATAAAATATATTTTTTGAAGTTTATTTTTCTAGCCATTTGAGATGTAAAAATTTTAGTAATTTATTTAGAATCGATTTTTTAACTAGGATTATATACATTTCTACCTTCTAGGATTATTATTTAATTCTTTTAGGATGTTTAGATTTTCTAGTAGATCTTTGTTAAACTCTCACCAGCTTCTTCTTCTTCTTCTTCTTCTTGGATTCCATTCTCTTCTAGCTCAATTATATTAGTGATTTGTTTACCTACCACAAATTCTTCCTATTTTTGGGGATTGTGTTAAAGTTTCAATTCTTATCTCTTTTTTTGGCATTCTTAATGTCGATTCATATTTTCTTGTTGACATACTAAAATTATAATAAATTAAAAAAGATAATGCATATACTTACAAACAAAGGATATCAAAAAATAATAAATTTAAGATGCAAAGTAATAAGAAAAGTATAGAACAATTGAACATGGTTTAACAAATAGTCATAAGATAACTTGATATTACTTTTGCTGTTTCAATATATTTGGTGCAATGCCGGGAAAGCTTGACAAAAAAAGAGTTCGCAATTGCTTTCTGCTATTATATTTAATAGAATATTTTATGATACAGTGGACATATAAATCTGAAAAGACTAATAAAAGATTAAGTAAAAACTAGTTTAATGAGAAATTAATAAAAGTAACGTGGGCCATGTGATAATAATGATAATATATAAAGGAGGCAAGAAATATATTCACACGTAAGTTACTATTCTTATTTCCAAATTATCTCTATCGGTCCTATAGTTTTCTTATTTATGAAAGATATACTCTTTTTTTGATATACTAAATATTTTTTTTTAAAATTCATCAAATACATATACATCTATTTAATACGGTATCAGAAAATTTTGGGGCTCCCCTAAATATGGGGCCTCAAGCAGTTGCTTGAGTGATTTTACCATTGAGCGCCCCTGAGACATGAGTGCGGTCTATGGATATTACCGGTCGTCAATGCACAAAACTTTCAATTGCTGGTTTGAAGGCCCTGAACCATATCTGAATATATGTTCTGGTATCCCAGGACTCTGCTCAAGCTTCCATTCAACAACAGTCCCGGAGTTAAAGTGTTGCAATGCGGCCATGTACCTGGGTAGAGATGCAAATGACTTACCCAGTCACCGTAAATAATTTCAAACGCACGTTTGCGCCCAAAAAATACCTTTCTTTTGGTAGTAGTACACCCATATTCCTGGTGGACAGATGTAATACATTCTTTGATCTTGTACCTTATGGAGGCTTCAATGTGTGGAATCAAGACAAGAGAAATCAAGTCAACATCCAAGTTAAAGTGATTCCTACTGAATGTGTCCATTTCACAATTATGGGTGCCAATTTATTTACCCACAAACCACATATTTGTTTTCTTCTTCATCGCACACAGCATCTAATTACAATCCATAAACCATCTACGGCAGACAACCTTATATACATCCGGAGATGACTCCCATACCATCATCTCACGACACTCTTTTACGCTGTACATTTTCACCGCCCTGATTAGGCGCGCCTTATCAGGAAAAAGCATGCCCTTTGACAGCACCGTTGGTATAAATTCATCCCACATTGCTATCCGAATTTTGTCAATATCCCTTTTAAGGGCATCCACTTCCGGCATACTTGGCAAATTATCAAGGTAAGGAATGTGCCTTGAATGAAACGGCACGTGGGGCTCGTACACTCTTGGTCTAATGAGAGGTGGAGCATGCTCCCTCGTCAAATCAGGTTTAGCATTCTCTTCCTTCTCATTATCACCCTCGTCAGGGAAGGGTGTGTCATCTCCAGACTCATCGGCATTGTTGTCACAATCACTATTCTCTCCCTGACTTTGCGCATCTGCCAGATCCCGATTAAATATGTCGTCTTCAGGCAATTGAGTAAGGACATGACCATCAAGTTGCTCGTTTTCACTGCACAACCAAAGAAATAATGAGTTACTCAAATTGGTCCAAATAATACATATAACTTTATATACTCACTTACAAATCATAATGTGTTGATATCCCATGATGCACATTATCTTGTTGATGCTGACTCCCGGATGGACCACTATGATCCAACACACCAAAACTAGGCATATTCCAACTGGCGGTTGGTTCATAACTTGTAAAATTCATATCTGGTCGGTACCCCCTGTGTAAAAAATGAGCGTTAATACAAATACAATACATAAAAATATACATCGTAACACACAGGAAAATTGAAGTTTACCACTCGGCTTGTGAATTATGTATACTAGGGGAGAAATTATTTCCTAGCTCCTCTTTCGCCCGTGGAGATAAGTTTAGATCCGGGATTGAGGGATTTTCCTACTTTGTGCAACCTCATTATTGCGAACGTCTTTAGCCTTGACGTACATTTCCAATAGTTTTATCACAATAAATTCTCGGTATTCATCTGGAGTCCTCAAAAAATCTCTCAGAGTTTCATCATCTTCGATGCTAAACTCAACATAACAAGCAACCGCTTAACGAGTCATAAAATACGGATATCTTCCGGTTATATTAAGATTCACGGAACGTTTTCTCACACTAATTTTCTTACATAACAATAGGGTTGTGCATTCGAATCGGTTTATCGATAAATCGAATCGATTATTTATTATCGAAATCGAAATCGAAAAAATCGAAACCTTATTGAAACGATAACGATAAGCATATGTACAAATCGATAATCGATAAGTAATTATCGATAAGGGTCAAAATCGAATCGATAAATCGAATGCACACCCCTACATAACAACGATACCAATGTATCGTACTCTATTGTAAGTGGCAACTTAACATGAGACTGTGGAGATAAACTATAGCTTACTAAGTTATTCACCACCACAACCTCACCCCCCCGCCCCAATATAAGGAAATCCTAATTCTTCGCTCTTCAGACATTATGACAAAATGCAAACCAACTTAACAAAGAAATTTTTTACAAGACTTGAGAATATTTCTGAATGGATTTTTACAAAATCCTTAACGTCCTTAAATAAGGCAAAAACCAGTCCGGGGGGTCAATTATTTAATGTATAGCGTCTTAGCTTAAGACGCTATACCCAGTTGAATTATTGTTATGTCAGTTAAGCCCAGAAGAAGTATTTGTGGGCCCACATAATATATATAGAGTCTTAGTGAAAAACGTTATATATAGCGTCTTTTTAAAAGACGCTATACTTAACTGGCCAAACGGCCGTTAAGGTATAGCGTCTTTTAAAAAGACGTTATACATATTTTGGTCACTATATATTTTTTCTACACTTTTTTGTTGTTTGAGTCCAAAAGTATCACAATTTAGTTCCGGACACTTCATAAGGTTACATTTTAGAGGTCATTTGGTTGAAAAATAAGTTATCCCAAAATTGTGATGATGAGATAATGAGACTATAATACGAAGATAAAATGATAACTAAATTATTTGACAAATATAGTTTTATGGGTATATATCTGATTCATTTGACTAAAAAGGGATATGTGATGTACAATATAAAACAAGTATTAGTGTATACTAGATAAGTTGGTAATAACATGTATTTTTTATTTTAACCTGCATGATTTAAAGAAATTTGGGGGTATAGCCTTGAAAAAAAAAGCATCTTTGTTATAGTATTTTATTATAGAATTAAGTAATTCAGGAATCATTATCTTATCCTCGATGAGGTAGAATAATATTAAAATTGTTGTCACGACCCCAGTTCGCCCTCCGTGAACTATCGTGACGGCACCTAGTCTCTACGACTAGGTAAGCCTAAATATTTGCGGAAACAGGGAAAACAACAGATAAAACAAATAAAATCTTGCGGAGTAAACATAGTGAAGGTTTAAAGATGCCACTCGGCATATACCATATAACTCTCAAACTGAACAACTTTCCAAAATCCGGAATCTCATGAAATCACAAGCTGTGGAATAACTACAAAGTGTTCTAACTCCAGAGTGTCTAAACAAAAGAAGAAATATAGAAGGGCTATAACTAAAAGAGGGAGTAGATAGGGACTCCTCGGTCTGCGGACGCGGCAGATATACCTCAAAGTCTCTAGAGATCGCCTCGCCTCGCTAATGATATGGCTGAGTCGATGTACCTGGATCTGCATACGAAAAACATGTGCAGGAAAGGGCATGAGTACACCACAGCGGTACCCAGTAAGTGCCAAGCCTTACCTCGGTCGGGTAGTGACGAGGAAGGTCAGGGCCCTGCCGGTTATAAAATATAAAGCAAAGTAATACAGTGTAAGGTGCAACAGTATAATCAAAACAATGTCAGAAAATGAGAAGAAATCAGAGAAAAATATACACTCAGTACACAGAAACATCGCCAAGGGATCTCCCGGGATCCCGTCTCGTAGTCCCAAACGTAAATACTCGGGGACCTCTCAGTATCTTCAATATGTGTGCTAGGGATCTCTTGGTATTCCCAGGATCTCTTGGTATCCTTAATATATATACTGGGGATCTCTTGGTATCCCGAAGATCTCTTGGTATCCTCATTATATATGTGCTGGGGATCTCTTGGTATCCTCAATATATATGTGCTGGGGATCTCTTGGTATCCCGCACTACAGTCAAAATCAATATATGTGTAGAGGATCTCCCGGAATACTCATCTGTTGTCCCAAAATAAACACAACAATATCAAGGGAAGAATCCACAATTTCATTCAAGTCCGTACCAAGAAACAGAGATTTCTATTCTAACATGCTGCACAGAGTTCACATAAACAATTTAAGCAGATAGGACAATTAATACACTTAAGCATGATTCCCTAAACTACGTTGTAGGCTTAAAATACAAGTAATGTTCAAGAAGAAAGAAACACAGTTAATTTACTTAATGCAAAATGGTTTCCCAACAATTAGCACGTGTACACACTCGTCACCTCACGTACACGGCATTCATATAACAACAATACCAAATCCTAGGGGGAATGTCCCCCACACAAGGTTAGACAAGCCACTTACCTCGAACCGGCTCAAAATCAACCCGAAACCACGCTTTTGCCACGAGTACTCAACTCCAAATGGCCCAAATCTATTCAAATCAATTGCATAATGTAAATATAACTTCAAGTAACTGATTCCACTAATTAATTCTAAGCTAATACGCGAAATTAGGAAAAATGACCAAAATGTCCCCCGGGCCCACGTCTCGGAATCGGGTAAAATATACAAATTCAGAATCCTCATACTCTCACGAGTTCATTTATACCAAAATTATTCCAATCTGACATCAAAATCTAGGTCAAAACCCCAAAATCAGGCCTAAAAACTTTTATCCACTTTTCCTCAATTTTTCATCCCAAATCCGAAATTAAATGACAAACTAAGATTAGATTATAGGAATACAACTAGAAAGGGATTAGGAATCGTTACCCACTGATTTCCTCTTCAAAATCCTCCCAAAATCGCCCTCAACCGAGCTCCAAATCGTTTTTCCAAGTTTTGATTTCAAACCCTCAAAATTTCCTATTTCTGACCAGTGAAACCGCATCTGTGCCTTTGGGACCGCACCTGCGGTCCCGCTTCTGTGAAGACCAAGTCGCACCTGCGACTTTTCATTAAACGGGGACTTTCCACTTCTTCGACTGCCTATCCGCACCTCCGGTCTCGCAGGTGCGGCAATACCCCCGCATCTGCGGTTCCAGCCCTTCTTCCTATTGGCCGCATTTGCGGCTTCTCTTTTGCTTTTGCGCGATCGCACCTGCGGTCCCCAAGACGCAGGTGCGGTTATGACAGTAGACGCAGTAGCTTCAGCTGCAAATTCCCAACTCCAAACTTCTCGTTAACCATCCGAAACCACCCCGAGGCCCCCGGGACCTCAACCAAAAGCACGAACAAGTCATATACCACTATCCAAACTTATACAAATCTTCAAAACACCTCAAACAACATCGAATCAACCAATTAGCATCGGATTCAAGCCTAAGAACTTCAAAAACTCACAATTATGCTTTCGATCAAAAAGTCTATCAAACCTCGTCCGAATAACCTAAAATTTTGCACACACGTCACATTCAACACTATGGAGCTACTCCAACTTCCAGAAATTCCATTCCGACCCTTAGATCAAAATCTCACTATCGAACCGGAAACTTCAAAAATTAAACTTTCGGCATTTCAAGCCTAAATAAGCTACGGACCTCCAAAACACAATCCGAACATGCTCCTAAACCCGAAATCACCCAACGGAGCTAACGGAACCAATGGAATTCCTTTCCGAGGCCGTCTTCACACTGCTCCGACTATGGTCCAAATTCTAAAACGTACACTCCCATTTAGGGACCCAAAACTCTCCGAAACTCCAAATAAATCCTCCCGGCAACTCACAATAGCAGAAACAAACACGGGGAATGCAGTTAATAGGGGATCAGGGCGTTAATTCTTAAAATGACCGGCCGGGCCGTTATGTCCTACCACACTTAAACATTCATTCGTCCTCAAACGAGCATAGAGACATACCTGAAGTAGTGAAAAGATGAGGGTAACGGCTGCGCATATCCTGCTCGGTCTCCCAAGTCGCCTCCTCGACCAGCTGACCCCGCCACTGAACCTTCACCGATGCAATGTTCTTTGACCTCTGCTTTTGAACCTACCTTTCCAATATCACCATTAGCTCCTTAACATAAGATAGATCCTTGTCCAACTGGACTAAACTGAAATCCAACACGTGTGACGGATCACCGTGATACCTCCGGAGCATCGAAACATGAAATACCGGATGAACTCCTTCCAAGCTGGAAGGTAAGGCAAGCTCATAAGTAACCTCCCCAACACGCCTCAATATCTCGAAAGGTTCAATAAATCTCGGACTCAACTTCCCTTTCTTCCCAAATCTCATAACGCCCTTCATAGGCGAAACCCGAAGCAGGATCCGCTCTCCAACCATGTAGGAAACATCACGAACCTTCCGAGCCGCGTAACTCTTCTGTCTGGACTGGGCTATGCGAAGTTTATCCTGAATCACCTTAACCTTCTCCAAAGCATCCTGAACCAAGTCTGTGCCCAATAATCTAGCCTCACCCGGCTCGAACCAACCCACCGGAGATCTACATCGCCTACCATATAAAGCCTCATACGGTGCCATCTGAATGTTGGACTGATAACTGTTGTTGTAGGCAAACTCCGCCAATGGAAAGAACTGATCCCAAGACCCTCCAAACTCAACCACACACGCACGGAGCATATCCTCAAGAATTTGAATAGTGCGCTCTGACTGTCCGTCCGTCTGAGGGTGAAATACTGTGCTCAACTCCACCCGAGTACCCAACTCATGTTGTACGGCCTTACAGAACCGTGATGTGAACTGAGTACCTCTATCTAAAATGATGGAAACTGGAATACCATGCAGACGGACAATATCCCAAATATAAATATCCGCCAACCACTCTGAAGAATAGGTAGTACTCACAGGAATGAAATGCGCGGACTTGGTCAGCCGATCCACAATCACCCAAATGGCATCGAACTTCCTTTAAGTCCGTGGGAGCCCAACTACGAAGTCCATGGTGATCCGCTCCCACTTTCACTCCAAAATCTCTATCTGCTGAAGCAATCCACCCGGTCTCAGGTGCTCATACTTTACTTGCTGACAATTGAGGTACCGAGCTACAAACCCAACTATATCTTTCTTCATCCGCCTCCACCAATAGTGCTGCCTCAAATCCTGATACATCTTCGTGGCACCCGGATGAAGGGAATACCGGGAACTATGGGCCTCCTCTAGAATCAACTCCCAAAGCCCATCAACATTGGGTACACAAACCCGATCCTGCATCCTCAATACCCCGTCATCACCAATAGTCATGTCTCTGGCATCGCCATGCAGAACCATGTCCTTGAGGACAAGCAAATGAGGGTCATCAAACTGACGCTCCCGAATACGATCAAATAGGGAAGACCGAGAAACCACACAAGCAAGGATAAATAACACCCTTAACCAATAATCAACAATCAACAAGCCAAACCAATAATTGTTCATGCTTTTCTATCAAACCCATCAACTCATATCTCATGAACTTGTAGTCTACAATCATTAATCCAACGCTATAATCAATTAGAGGATGAAGATATTACCTTCTTGACGTTCAATCTTCTTGAATTCGAGTTCTAGGGTTCCTTCTCTCAACAATGATGCCCCAATCAAATATCTAATGATTCGGAGGGTTTACCCAAGTTAATAAGATGTTTGAAAATTGAAATTAACTTAGAATCACCATTAGAACTTACCTTGGGTGGTGGAGGGACCTTTAAGGAGTTAGGTTTTTGAGAGTTCCCCTTTCTAGAGCAAGTTTTTGTGTTTTGGGGCTATAGGGGATGAAGTAGGGCTTTAAAATAACCCCCCATGAGTGCCCCCGTGCACCTGTAGGCATGACCGCGCTACTGACCGCGCAAAATGGCAGTAACACTGCCTCAAAAGAAGCGCGGCCGCGCTCGGGGCGCGCTCGGGGCGCGCATATCGCATACTGTTCTATAAAGCGCGCATAACTTTTTGCACAGAGATCCGTTCGGGCTCCATAATATATCGTTGGAAAGATATTTCAAAGGCCTACAACTTTCATGCTTTGAGTTTCCCAAATTCCTTACACATTTTCACTAAACTCAGCAGGGAGACAGACCTTCTACAAACTTAGTCGATTTTGTCAAATCTTATGCACCTCACTCTCCGTCTTGATTCCAAAACAAATATTTTGACCCATACTCATCCCTCTAGGACTTCATATGTAAATAGCAAATTAATACCCATTTAATACGTCCACACCTAGTCCGAATGTACGGGATGTTACATTATCTCCCCCCTAGGATCATTCGTCCTCGAATGATTGTCCTGACTGTAACTACTGCTAACTCCGAACCTAAAACGGGTCTGGTGGAAACATGAACTTCCATTAACACTTGCATACTAAACATAATGAGTACATGATTACTGAACTGTTGAGATACTGAACTGAATGACTACTGCATTGACTGAATATTAGTCTGCCATGGATACGTGAATACTGAACTAACATGGATATCTGAATATTGAACTGGCACGAATAATTAAGTATTGAACTAACATCAATAACTGAGTAATAAGTTGGCATGAATATCTAAGTATTGGACTGACATGAGTAGCTGAGTATTAAACTGACATGAGTATCTGAGTAGTGGAAACTTGAATGTTATAACATGACATGTGAAATACTGGCTGTACCACCGCTAATTATGGTGGCAACTACAACTCATAAACTAATTGACCGATACATCACAAGATTCTATATGGCCCAATATAGCAGGGACTATGCTTTCCCTTCTTCCCAAATCTCATAACGCCTTGCATAAGCGAAACTTTCAGAAACACCCAATCATCAATTTGAAACTCTAGGTCTCTATGCCGCACGCTCGAATAGGACTTTTGGCGGCTCTGAGCCATCTTCAAACTCTCTTGAATCAACTTAACTTTCTCTATAGTCCGATAGACCAAATTTGGTCCCAACAACTCCCCTTCACCAACTTTGGACCAACCAATTGGCGATCTACACCTTCGCCCATACAGAGTCTCACACGTGCCATCTTGATACTAGAATAGTAGTTGTTATTATTAGAAAACTCAATGAGAGGTATGTGATCATCCCAATTACTTTTAACATCAGGACATATCCTTAACTATTTGAATAATGCGCTCTGCCTGGCCATCTTTCTGAGGATGAAAAGCTTGTGCCTAACCATTTCTGAAAGAACTTCTAAAAGTTCATTGTAAAATTAGCACCACAGTTCAAAATGACGGACCACGGAGTCCCATGCAATCAGACGATTTCCTGAATGTATAACTTGGTATAATCTTTTGCTGAATCTGTAGTCGTTACTGGCAAGAATGTGCTGATTTGGTAAGTCGATTTACAATCATCCAATCAAATTATGCTTTTAAAATGAGCAAGATAATCCTGTTATAAATTTTATATTTACCATCTCCACTCAAAATATGTGTATTATGTGATAAAACACAAGGCTTTCTGCTGCTCGACTTTCACTTGCTGATAATTCGGACAATTGGCCACAAAGTCTGCGACGTTCTTTTTCATGCCGTTCAATCAATAAATCTCCTCGGTCATGATGCATATTTGGGGAACCTGGATGGAAAGAATACCTAGAATTATTGGCTTCTAACATGTTCTTCCCTCTTTTAAGTCCATCTATGTATGGAACACACAATCTGTCTTGGTACCTCAAAGTACCATCATCTCCCCCTTATTCAAAAGCCATCATTTTATACTTGTGAATCTCCTCTTCAACTGCAACACGTAGGGGTCATCAAATTGTTTCTCCTTCTCTTCGGCTACTAATGGGGAACAAGTCCTGTTCTAGACAACAACTCCGTCATCTTCGTAGTCCGGAGTCGAACTCCTATCTTGGCTGGTGAACTTCTTTCACCAGAGTTCTCTTATCTACCTCAATCATGAGTTATACTTCTCGCACTTTATCTTCTTAAGCACTTCCTGAAAACACTTAACATCGTTGTGACCTATGTCTTTGACCAGTACTTTGAAGACTAGAGTCTCGTGCAATGGCACTACCCTCGTGACACATAAATAGGTATGATTTTATAGCTTTTCTGTGATCACTTTATCATCATTAACTAAGCTCGGTGATCATTCTACTCACTTTGTGTTTCTTACACATGCTATACATAATCCCTGCAGTAATTATACAATTTTCCCTCATTACCGAACTGATTTTCTTTTTCATACCCCATGCTAACTATTCGAGTTTCAAATCTCCATCTGGACTTACTGAAAATTTTCACATCACCCCTTAGACCAAAGGTCTTATACTTGTAGATCCCTCTTTTTTTTATGGGATCCAAATAACTTTCCTTATTTTCTGCAATTTTTTGCACTCTACGTCAATGACGACTCATCTTCCAACTTACTTCTGAGAAATCTTTCTTACTAAGAAAAACTAATTTACTTACATAAATGAAAAGCTAATGTATTCACAACTATCACACACAATCTTAATGGTTTAACTCTGCTCACACTGTCAGTCTTGAGGAGACCCATTTTCGATAATTCTTAAAGGTTATTCTTCTGTATAGCTCTCTTATTGCCTAGTTGATTTTTTCCCCCACTATCACTGTACTTCAGGTTTAACTTAAACTATTTGGGTTCTAACATGCGTTCGGTATTTCAAACTGTCATCCACTCACTAGAGTTAACCTGGCTAAGTGAATCAAATTATACATCTACTAGCTCTGCTGAAAGTTCTAATTCACTATATCAACTCAAAACTTACTTATTGTTCTTTTACTAACCACCTGCTAGCATCGTATTCTCTTCTCCTTCTTTGAATAACTAAAGTGAAGCATAAGGTTACTCCTAACTTCCCTCATCATCTGACCATATTCTTTTGCCGCACACTTTCATTCTTTTTGAACTAGGTACATGGATCACACTTAGGGAAATTTCACTTGTCTTAAACAAAATTAGAATGTCTAACCTCTAACTATTCAATACAATACAAAATCATATCATACTATAAACAACCGGGGTAATCATTTAGTCACATAACCTAAGGGGGAACTGCCATATCTTTTATCTTACATCAATAGTTGCTTTTTATAGTAGCTTACTAGCGTGGTACTTCTAGTTCTGATTTGAATAAATCTAAACAACTTAAAATCATTCCCTGAAATTCAATATTGGCTGCTCTTGGTTCTCATTTTGTACATCATGTCTTCTTAGTCATATACATGAGTTGTACAAAATCACATCTTTGGTGATAACAAACGTTTCTGACTCCTAGGTATTTTACCCTTAGGCTCTTTTCTGTCCAAAATTATAGTGACCAATATTAGGGTCTGACATCTGAACTATCATCATCCAACTTATGGCTCCATTTCCAAGAATTAAATAAAGTTGTTCTAGGAGGTAAAACACATACAAATACACTACAATGCACAAACTTATCCTTCAAAGTATACCATCATCTGATAATTCACTTCGTGTGCCATTCGGTGAGTCTTGGTCTTAATCCGGACCTAAAACATGCGAAGATTTCGCTATGATCACTGTTACTTACATTTTCTTTTAGCACTCATAGGCATCATTGTATACTCTCCAGTAACCAGAATTTTGATACACTAAAAATTGGAGATCTGGTAACTGAATAACTGATAACTAGCATCCTGAATAACCATAAACTTGCTAACCGAAAGATTGTATAAGTGGTAACTTGGGTAAACTGATAACCATAAGACATGATAACTGCTTTTGTACTTTCTGATAAGGTTATACCCTAATCTATACTACTTTCCATTGCATCCCACTTTTAACATCATCTCATGTCTCATTTGTTATCAACCTATACTCCATAATTATACCCCAATGGAAATTATCCTCTCTAGGACCTTAGGTTTCTCCTGCGCGTCGCTTGGGCATCCAATACGTTTGGAATTCGATAGAAAGAGAAGGTTAACTATTGCTCTAAGCTTCATGGTACGATAACTGGTAACTGAAATGATAACTGATAACTGAACTGAACAAAGGAAGTAAGGATACGAATACTCCCTCTTCTGAATGATGAACAACCTGTTTATCTGAATAAGCTACGGCCTCGGGCCCAATATATATGTGCACAAGCTACAGCCTCAGGCCCAAGTATACGTATACATTACTATGACCTCAGGCCCAAAAATGCATAAAGCATAAACTACGGCCTCAGGCCCAAACATGCATAAAACATAAACTACGGCCTCAGGCCCAAGTATGCATAAAGCATATAAACTACGGCCTCAAGCCCAAATACATGTATTCAACATTCAGGAATTGAGAATCAAACTGCAATACATGAGAATCACATTGAGTTACATGATACTGGAATACTGGATCACACTGAGTTACATAATACTGGAATACTGAATAGGACTAGACTGAGACATGTATTCTTGAACTGATTATGAACACTGAAACTTGAACTATTTATGGCATACTGAGTAACCTATACTAAGACTCGGGGGCATCAAACTCAAGTCTATATTGATTACGCACTGAGCTCACCACGTTCAGCACGAAAGTGGTGAAAGAGTTATGAAGCTAGAGAATAGAAGTTCTGCAACTATTCAAGGAACTAGGCTTAACTATATTTATGAGGCAATTGGTAACGTTGTAAAAGAAATGTAGTGTAGGGAGAATCATTAAAATTCTCAAACATAGAGAGTTAGCCTCACATACCTTAACTTCCTGCTCTTGAGCGTAATACAACATTCGCCAACCCTTTCAACTTTAATCTATATCAATACAAGTCAAAGGGATTCCATATTAGCAATAATTCTCATATTTTAGTCACTTAAACATTTTCTCAAATACTTGGTGACATAAAGCTTCATAGTCCCTTTTAATGGTGTTTTTACGCCCAACAAGTCATTCTCTTGATCCTAGATAAATTCTAAAATCTCAAATTTCTTATAATCAATGTCTTTCTTCTTCACCCATAAGATAAATAACACCCTTAACCAATAATCAACAATCAACAAGCCAAACCTGTAATTGTTCATGCTTTTCTATCAAACCCATCAACTCATATCTCATGAACTTGCAGTCTACAATCATTAATCCAGCGCTATAATCAATTAGAGGGTGAAGATATTACCTTCGACGTTCAATCTTCTTGAATTCGAGTTCTAGGGTTCCTTCTCTCAACAATGATGCCCCAATCAAATATCTAATGATTTGGAGGGTTTACCTATATTAATAAGATGTTAGGAAATTGAAATTAACTTAGAATCACCATTAAAACTTACCTTGGGATGTCGAGGGACCTTTAAGGAGTTAGGTTTTTGAGAGCTCCCCTTTCTAGAGCAAGTTTCTGTATTTTGGGGCTGTGGGGACGAAGTAGGGCTTTAAAATGACCCCCCATGAGCGTCCCCGTGCACCTGTAGGCCTGACCGTGCTACTGACCGCGCAAAATGGCAGTAACACTACCTCAAAAGAAGCGCGGCCGCGCTCGGGCGCGCATATCGCATACTGTTCTGTAAAGCGCACATAACTTTTTGCACAGAGATTCGTTAGGGCTCCATAATATATCGTTGGAAAGATATTTCAAAGGCCAACAATTTCCATGTTTTGAGTTTTCCCAAATTCCTTACATATTTTCACTAAACCCAGCAGGAGACAGACCTTCTGCAAACTTAGTCGATTTTTTCAAATCTTATGCACCTCACTCTCCGTCTTGATTCCAAAATAACTATTTTTACCCATACTCATCCCGCTAGGACTTCATATGTCTAAAATATCAAATTAATACCTATTTAATATGTCCACACCTAGTTCGAATCTACGGGATGTTACAATACGCGTCACACCCCTTCTCAACTATACGCTGAGCCTTAAGGAATGAAATAACTCTACTGGAAGTATGATCTAAAGTACCCCACCACTCTACTCGCGGTACACCTGGCATAGCCAGCATCACGGTTTTCGCATGACAATCAAAAATAGCTTAATGGGGCGACAAGTAGTCCATGCCCAGAATAACATCAAAGTCTACCATGCTGAGCAATAACAAATCCGCTCTAGTCTCAAAACCACTAAGAGAAATCAAACACGACCAATAAACGCAGTCCACAATAAAAGAATCTCCAACAGGAGTAGAAACATAAACAGGAGAACTCAAAGAATCCCGAGATACGCCCAAGTACGGGGCAAAATAAGAGGACACATAAGAATAAGTGGAGCTTGGATCGAATACAACCGATGCATCTCTATGACAGACCAGGATGGTTCCTGTGATG
Organism: Nicotiana attenuata; assembly: GCF_001879085.1. Classification (NCBI taxonomy): domain Eukaryota; kingdom Viridiplantae; phylum Streptophyta; class Magnoliopsida; order Solanales; family Solanaceae; genus Nicotiana; species Nicotiana attenuata. The sequence continues at coordinate 29,947 of NW_017670668.1, forward strand.
ACAGAATTGGAGGCAACAGCCTCAGTATGGGTAGGAAGGGCATAGTATCTGTTTTGGCCTCCCCCTCTAGGACGACCTTTACCTCCCCAACCTCCACCTCTAGCTGGCTGAGCAGGTGGGGTAGCAACTGGTGCTGTGATCACAGCCTAAGAACTCTGCGGGGCGCGTTGTGGCTGAGAAGTCTGTGGAGGTGCAGCCCTCCCAAGTCTAGGGCAATCCCTCACCACATGGCGTGTGTCACCACACTCAAAACAAGCTCTGGGAGGACGTGGTGGTTGTGAATGGCTCGGGCGAGGTCTGTTGGACTGACCACTGGAAACACCTCGTGCAGGAGGCGCACTGGATACTGGAGGAGCATAATAAGGCTCCTAAGGCCTAGGAGGAGCTGGAATATCACTGGCTGCTGGAAGAGCTGAATTAACGGGGCGACTCATATAACCCCTACCATGACGAGCTGAAGCCGGGGCACGTGCACCAAAATAGTGACCCGACTCTCGAGACCTCTTGGCCTCCCTCTCCTCTCTGTCCCGAGCATGCATACCCTCTACTATCCTAGCAATGCTCACCACCTGCTGATAAGAAATATCCATCTCCAACTCCCGAGCCATACTAGACCTGATGCTGGGAATGAGCCCCTCAATAAACCGGCGAACCTTCTCGCGAACAGTAGAAACCAAAGCCGGTGCATGTCTAGCCAAGTCGGTAAAACGGACAGCATACTCCGAGACAGTCATAGTACCTTGGTGCAAGTGCTCAAACTCTGCGCGCCAAGCATCCCTGAGACTCTGGGGAACATACTCTCTCGTGAACATATCTGAAAACTGAGCCCAAGTCAGGGAAGCTGCCTCATCCAGACTGTCTAACTCATAAGCACGCCACCACTGATAGGTGGCTCCTCAAAGCTGGAAGGTAGTGAAGGAAACCCCGCTCGATCCTGATATACCCATGGTACGGAGGATATGGTAGCACTCCTCTACAAATCCAAGAGCATCATCTGAGGCTAGTCCACTGAATGTGGTAGGCTGATACTTCTTGAACCTCTCAATCCTCCTCTGCTCCTCCTCTGAAGCTATTGCCCTCTCCTCAGGCTGAGCTGGGGCTACCAGCTGTACAGGAATAATATCTGGGACCTGATCAGCATGCACTCGCTGCTCAGGAGTGTGGGCGGCAGGAGTCTGTGCTCCTCTCCCGGCCTGGGATGTAGCTGCAGCAAGGGGAAGCAACCCTGCCTGAGCTAGAGTGATGTACATAGTCATAAACAACGCTAGGGTCTCCTGGAGTGCTGGAGTAGTAGTAGCAGTAGGCGTATCAGGTGTCTGGATTCCGGCTGGAATGGCTGGTGGCACCTCGATGGCAGCTCGCGCGGGTGCTCTGGCTGCACCACGTGCATCCTGGGCCTCTATCCCGGCCCCGACCTCTAACGGCTCCAGTAGGGGCGCGGGTGCCTGATCATCTCGGGCAGCACGTGTCATCACCATCTATGAGAGAATAGAAGACAGAAGTTTAGAATTTGTGATATCAAAATCTCGCACGACAACTAAATCAAATGAAGTGGAAATTTTTCCTAACAGTTACATAGTCTCTCGTAGATAAGTACAAACGTCTCCGTACCGATCCGCGAGACTCTAATAAACCGGCTTGTGATTCATGACTCCTATGAACCTAGAGCTTTGATACCAACTTATCACGACCCCAGTTCGCCCTTCGTGAACTATCGTGACGGCACCTAGTCTCTACGACTAGGTAAGCCTAAATATTTGCGGAAACAGGGAAAACAACAAATAAAACAAATAAAATCTTGCGGAGTAAACATAGTGAAGGTTTAAAGATGTCGCTCGGCATATACCATATAACTCTCAAACTGAACAACTTCCCAAAACCTGGAATCTCATGAAACACAAGCTGTGGAATAACTACAAAGTGTTCTAACTCCAGAGTGTCTAAACAAAAGAAGAAATACAGAAGGGCTATAACTAAAAGAGGGAGTAGATAGGGACTCCTCGGTCTGCGGACGCGGCAGATATACCTCAAAGTCTCTAGAGATCTCCTCGCCTGGCTAATGATATGGCTGAGTCGATGTACCTGGATCTGCATACGGAAAACATGTGCAGGAAAGGGCATGAGTACACCACAGCGGTACCCAGTAAGTGCCAAGCCTAACCTCGATCGGGTAGTGACGAGGAAGGTTAGGGCCCTACCGGTTATAAAATATAAAGCAAAGTAATACAGTGCAAGGTGCAACAGTATAATCAAAACAATATCAGAAAATGAGAAGAAATCATAGACAAATATACACTCAATACACAGAAACATCGCCAAGGGATCTCCCGGGATCCTGTCCCGTAGTCCCAAACGTAAATACTCGGGGACCTCTCAGTATCCTCAATATGTATGCTAGGGATCTCTTGGTATCCGTAGGATCTCTAGGTATCCTCAATATATGTACTGGGTCTTGGTATCCCGAGGATCTCTTGGTATCCTCATTATATATGTGTTGGGGATCTCTTGGTATCCCGAGGATCTATTGGTATCCTTAATATATATGTGCTGGGGATCTCTTGGTATCCCTCTCTACAGTCAAAATCAATATATGTGCAGAGGATCTCCCGGAATACTCATCCGTAGTCCCAAAATAAACACAACAATATCAAGGCAAGAATCCACAATTTCATTCAAGTCCGTACCAAGAAACAGAGATTTTTATTCTAACATGCTGCACAAAGTTCACATAAACAGTTTAAGCAGATAGGACAATTAATACACTTAAGCATGCTTCCCTAAACTATGCAGTAGGCTTAAAATACAAGCAATGTTCAAGAAGAAAGAAACACAGTTAATTTACTTAATGCAAAACGGTTTCCCAACAATTAGCACGTATACGCACTCGTCACCTCACGTACACGGCATTCATATAACAACAATACCAAATCCTAGGGGGAATGTCCCCCACACAAGGTTAGACAAGCCACTTACCTCGAACCGGCTCAAAGTCTGTCACGATCCAAAATCCACTAAGGGTCGTGATGGCTCCGGACACCGCTGTCGGGCAAGCCAACCAAAATACTAAATTAAATTCTCGTTTTTAAATATTTCCGAAATCGCTTCTTTTATACGTCTAAACGATACATAGTAAATTCTACTGAATAAATAATGAAAGATTTAACAACTTTAAAAAATTTCTGAATCAACCCATAGACATCCCAGAACCCGGTGTCACAAGTGCATGAGCAATTTCTAAGAAATAATGTAATAAAATAACCGTCCGGAATACAATATTGGACAGAAAATAAATACAGTAATCTGAAAGAGACTTGCTGGTTGCAGGTCGCCTCAAGGAAATACAGCTCACCTAGTCTCCGGGTCACCCATGCTGCTACGCCCAGTAGGCCAATAGAAGTACCTATACCTGTGCAACAAAATGCACAGCAAGTGTAGCATGAGTACGAAAACAACGTGTACTCAGTAAGTGTCCCGCCTAATCTCGAAGAAGTAGAGACGAGATGGCAACTTCGACACTTACTAATGGTCCAATAATAACATTATTAAAGCGATAACTCGCGGATTTATTAAGAACAATAGCAGATTCAAATGAGTCACTAAACAGGTAAAAGTTCCTTTTTATTAAAAGTTTTCGGATTCATAATCCATTAATCAACAATAATCTTAACTCGGGGGAGCAGATATCAATATCAATAAATCTCAAGGCAAGCAATACAGGCATGCGCAAATCATGCCGAGGACGTACGGCCCGATCCAACAATATTTAAATTGTGCACTGCCAGAGGGTCGAATGGCGCGAACCATAGATGCATCTATTTAATATAACGAGACGTTCGGCCCGTTCCACAATAGATAAAAACAGTCAACCAATCAAATCCATAATTCAACAAGGAGCAAATATTCAGGAAAAGGCAAGTTCCCCTTTTAAAAGTCAAGAAATGATATCTAGCCCTTTTTAGAAATTGATTTACATGTTCGATATGTTTTAAGCATTTTAAGTTTGTCAACAAGGTTGCAAGTATTACAAGAAAGCATGCCTTTGGGCCCTAAACTACCCGGACTAAAGCATAATAGTAGCTACGCACGGACTCTCGTCACCTCGTGCGTACGTAGCCCCCGCAAATAGGAGCGCATAACCAATTAACTCACCTATGGGGACAATTCCTCTTACAAGGTTAGAAAGGAGACTCACCTCGCTCCAGAGCGTACTTCTAATTAAGGGTGTTAAACAGGTGGGCCGGTCCGGTCCGGGCCTGTGTTATTTGAACCCGTACGGGTTAGGTTCCGGCCGGGTTCCGGGCTAGGTCTTAACGGGTTTAACGGGTTCGGGTTCATCTGGGTAAAAATTGAACCGTAAGGGTTACGGGTTGAGGGGGCCGGGCCGGGTTTATTATTTTTTTAATTTTTTTTTTTTGGAATTTTGTATAACTATTGTAAGTTATATTAATACTTTGTATTAATTTAAAGAATACAAGGAAGATGAGAAAAAATTGCACTTATTGGAAGTGCTACTTTTATTTCATAATTCAAATTTCAAACTTACAAATTGAAAGGTTTACATTTTTAACAACAAGTAAATTCAAAGGTTTTGCATTGCCTTAGTAAGTTCGTCATAATCAATATGAACTGAGTGAACTTCTTCTGGAGTGTTAAATTCGGATTGGTTAGCATGTGTTAATATATCTCCAAGTTCCTCGTCTTCTGGGCTATCAACATCTTCACGTCCTTGATTTCTTCTTTCCGATCTAATCCAATCTCTGAAACATACTAAAACTTCCAAAGCATCGCTTCCCAATGAGTGACGGGTGTCTCCAAGTTGTTGTCTTGCTTGGCTAAATGCACTCTCCGATGCAACAGTTGAAATTGGCACATTCAGCACGTCCCGAGCCATTGCGAAAAGAACAGGAAATTGCTTTCCGTTCTCATGCCACCATCCCAACGGTGAAAATTCCTTTGTGCGAGGCTCTTTTTGCTTCTGCAAGTAGAATTGAAGTTCATCAATGTTCCTGTAACTTGTTTGAGTGTTAGAAAATGTAGAAAAAATATTAAAACTATCATCAAAGCCTTCTTCATCATTCACAGTAGCAGAAGTGCTACATTGCATAGTAGGATTAACATTGCCTACAGTACGAGCAGCATCATCAATTACATTTGCATAATAATTATATAATTTCTGTAAATAATCATTTAGGTTGTTCATAGAAACATATAAATTTGGGGTTTCAGTTTCTCCAATCTCCATATAAGTATATAAAGCATTCATTAATTGGTGACAATCAGACATCTTAATAGAAGGATTTAAAACAACACCAATTAAGTAAATCGGAGGAATTGGAAAGAAATATTTTTTGAATTTTGCTTGCATTTTTTCCACAACATCCTTATATTTTTCTTTCTTCTTAAATTCAAAGAGTAGAAAAGAAATTTCAGCTATATGTACTAAAGCCATAGTAATAGTAGGGTAATATGCTCCAGAAAACTCAACAGTAGCTGTATAAAATTTATGTAAAAATTTAACAACATCATTAATGACCTCCCAAGTACTAGTTGTTAACATACGGCTTGGATCAGTACAATGCGCATTAGCAACTTCAGTTATTGGGAATCTATATTTGTAGCAACATTTTAAAAATATATATGTATAGTTCCATCTAGTAATAATTTCGTCTGGCATGAATCTGGGTTGAAGGTTATACTGGACACACTTATTCTTAAATTCCTTTATTCTAGATTGTCTATTATTTCCTTGAATAACACCAACTGCTCTTCTAACACGAGCAATCTCAGTTGAAAATAAATCAAGGCCACTTTTAACAATTAAATTATAAACATGACATGCACACCTAACATGGAAAATTTCATCAAGAGGTGGTTGCAAATGCATTTTTAATATTGAAATTGCGGCATTGTTGTTAGAAGCATTATCAAAAGACATACACAATACTTTTTGCTTGAGATTATAAAATTCAACAACTTCACAAATAGTACTACTTATAAATGCAGCAGTATGACTCTGATCTTCATCATATCTAAAAGCGATAATACGTTTTTGCATACAAGTAGTATCATCTATCCAATGACATGTAATTGTCAAATAATCATGTCCATTAACAGCATGGCCAATATCAGAAGATAGAGAAACTCTACAAGGAAGGTGGCTAAACAAATAACGTATATATGTTTGATATTGTCCATGAAGTCTAAAGATATCAGCTCTACAAGTACTTCTAGGGATACCTTTAAATAAAGGATTGTAAATCCTTTGAATATACATAATAAGATATGACGAAGAAGCAAAAGAAAAAGGTAGACAACCTAAAGCAATCATTTTTGCTAACTCCTCGCGATCCTTCATTTTATCATATTTAATTAATCCTCCAGTACTAGGGTTAATAGTTGCTTGATTTTCATCACCATCAGAGCCCCATTCTATGGGATGTGCAATTCTCATATGTCTACTAAAGCGTTTCAGTTCCCCCTAAATTTCCTCCAGTCAAATGTTTAAAATCATATTTACAAAGTTTGCATCTAACTCTATCAGTACTTTCAATTATTTCAAAAAAATTCTAAACCTTACTTCTTTTTCTACAATTAGTAGTCGGAGCCGTAGGTGGTCTACTACTAGTGCCACGACCACCACCCCTTGTAGCAACTCCAACACTACCAACTCCAGCACTAGTAGGTGTAGTTGGTATCTCATCTTCCATTCCTAATTCATCATCTTCTATTCCTTAATCTTTTTGTAATTGTTCATAATCTATATTATCATTAGGCGATGTTTCGGGAACAAGAGAAATTGGGGTACTATTACTACCAGATGCTGAAGAACTACCTCTTTTTTTATTTCCCCTACCAGTAACTTTTCTACACGCTCTTTTAGCAGCATTAAACATATTGTTAAAATTAAAGTATAAGCACAAAATAAATATGCAATTAAAATATTAAATAAGAGAAAGAGTTAGAGGGAGTGCACCGAATTGGACAATAAATTGAGCACTTGATTACGCAATTCCGATGTTACCACGAACAAACATCGAGCAAGTATTTCAATTTGAAGTTCAAATGTATAAACTTCAAAACCCGAATGATAAAACACGATAAATTAAATTCAAGAAAAGAGAGCCAAATAAAATTAGAAGATGAAATGATGAATTGAAGTCTTGAAAATTGGAGAATAAGAGAATGAGAGAAATTGAGATAGAGAAATGAGATTTGAGTGAGAAATGAAGAAGAGATGGGGGGTATTTATAGTTTTAGAGAAGGTTAATTTTGTAAAATCAAAAAGGGTTAAAAATAAAATAAAAATTGGCTATTTTTGCAATTGATCCATTGGCTAACGGATCAGTTCAATTTCTGACCGTTGCCAATGGTCAATGGGACCCACACCGGCCAAAAATAAAAAAAAACAAAAAAAAAATTCTAGCCGTTAAACCGGGCCGGTTAAACCGGTTACGTGTACTGTTCATCCGGACCGGGTTTACCGGATCCGGTTAACCGGTGGAAAATTTTAAACGGAACAAACCCCTTTACCCCCCAACCCAGCCCACCCGGCCCCTTATGAACCGGGCCGGTCTGGTTCCGGTTTTAACCGGTCTGGGCCGGTCCGGTTCCGGGTCAACCCGGCCCGTTTAACACCCTTAGTTTAGATATAGTATTTATTATAATATAATTGTTCATTCAGTTTTAATAAAGTTTTAAATAGATCATATATTAGTTTGTGTCCTTTGCTAATATAGTAGATGATTCAGTGTATAGAGTTCAACTTATACACGGAAGATTAAATCATCGGTTCTTATAAGTATAAAGTTTGAGTTCACAATCTAATGATGGAATAGGACAAACCATCAGGAATGATTGTAACACAAGATTAAATATATTTATCTTGATTATGGGAATGCTAGTACATTTTGTATGATTGAACGGACCAAGTAGAGATAAGTATTTTATACTGACTTAATAAAATAAACTCTCTAGCCTTTAAACGTACTTATACTCTTAATCTTGATATAATTATTATTATATGTGTGTATTATTATTGTTTTNCACATTAATTAGAAATAACTTACCTCACAAATGCTAGGTGGAATCACCCCTCCAAGAGCTCCAAAATCGCCCCAAGAAATGAGTGAAAATAAACAAAAATGGCCTAGAACCCGAATAAATGAAGGCCATTGCCTTCTGCGATTTCCGCATGTGCGGTCCTGGGCCGCACCTGCGACCACCACTTTTGCGGAAAGAAGACCGCTTCTGCGGTCTGGGCCGCTTCTGCGGACAGGCCCACCGCTTCTGCAGATTTAGGGCCGCATCTGCGGTCTTGGGCTGCCTGGCCTTGGGCCACTTCAACGATAGATGGACCGCTTCTGCGGTCTCGCACCTGCAGTTTAGCAACCGCAGGTGCGGTTATGACAGCAACCAGCAGCTTCAGCCTTCCCAAGAATTCCATTTTGATCCGTTAACCACCAGGAATCCACTCGAGGCCCCCCGGGACCCCAACCAATCATACCAACGGGTCCCAAAACACATTACGGACTTGTTTGAGGCCTCAAATCATATCAAACAACGCTAAAATCACGAATCGACCCCCAATCCAAGCTTTATGAACTTTAGAATTTCAAACTTCTACTTTCAAGGTTTAAACCTATCAAATCACGTCCGATTGACTTCAAATTTTGCACACACGTCATATTCGACATTACGGACCTACTCCAACTTTCGGAATCGGATTCCGACCCCGATATCAAAAAGTACACCTCCGGTCAAACTTCTCAAAAACCTTCAAATTTCTATCTTTAGCCAAATGGCTCTAAAATGCTCCACGGACATCCGAATTCACTTCCGATCGCGCTCCCAACTCCAGAATCACCATACGGAGCTACTCCCAGACTCGGAATCCCAAACGGACATCGATAACATTGAAATGCACTTCAACCCAAACTTATGAAATTTCTTTCAAAATGCTAACTTCCACAATAGGCGCCAAAATGCTCCCGGGTCATCCAAAACCCGATGCGGGCATACGCCCAATTCCGAGATCATCATACGAACCTACTGGAACCTTCAGATCTCGATTCCAAGGTCGTTTACTCTGAAATCCAATCTTAGTCAATTCTCTCAACTTAATGCTTCCGGAAATGAGAATTTCCTCTCCAAGTCAACTCCGAACTTCCCGAAATTTAATTCCGACCACGCGTACAAGTCATAATGCCTGAAGCTGCTCATGGCCTCAAACTGCTGAACAGCGTGCTAGAGCTCAAAACGATTGGTCGGGTCGTTACATCCTCTCCCACTTAAACATATGTTCGTCCTCGAACGTGCTAGGAACTGTGTTGGGGTTGTCCGAAATCACTGTTTAACACCTCGAGCACCTACCCGTGCTACCACAACTCAGTTGGGCCCCCTAGCTCGATCAATTCGAAGATATCCTTTTTTGCTTAAGCAAATAAGCCTTAGAGCCCAATTCCAACATCCGGAATTCTCTGCCAGGCCTGTTCCAACATACGCTTACCGTATCAATAACTACACGCAACACCAAAACATGACCGCTTACCTTAGCTGAATTTACAACTTGCACCACTTTACTCACAGGACCCCAATAACATTCTCTGATCAAATAAATCGAAATTCCATGAATTTTATGCTCCCATTGAACCTCATGACCTACATAGGTCTTGCTATAACTCTTACAATACCGCCACGACGGAAGAGATGTGTAGAAATTCATAACTTACTGCCGACTCAACAAATCATTGGGTCTATACTCCTGACAAGAACCCTCGCCTCATTCTGAACCAAATAATGGTCTTTGCTCCTTAATGTACTTCATATAATAAGATTGCATTGATCCTAAATCCGATGATCTCGTCTCACCCAATGCGAACTGCTCAGGCAATAAGCCACCCGGACATGATCAAAAGTCTCATATGATGCCGCAACGTGCCAGTAGTCCGCCAATTCGAACGGGATACAAAGGGAAACGAACTCTAGAAGGAACTACTCGACTCGCGCAACTAATGTGAACTTCCCTCAGAAAATGGGAAACAAACACGCATAAGATGAAGTATGAAAACTGTATTCAACATTACACTGTTGCGGCGCGCAACCCGATCCAAATAACATACCCATGGCGGTGTGCCACCCGATCCACACATAACACTCACCTAAGGAGATACACATCGAGCTAAATTGCTCATACCACAAAATATCGAATATCGGTCACAAGCACGCTAAGTGCATAATACCATCCTTGAGGGAACATATAGCGCCATAAGCAACAAAACTCAAACACAACTGAGGTGCGATATCCGATCTGAATCTCAAGAGCCATTTTGCTCTTGTAACATCATCTCTACGCGGAACCTCAACACAAAAGAAATTTACCAAGCCGTCTCACAACTCACACGGCGCAATGTATCATTACATGAAATAACTGACGACGAAATAACACCCTGACTACTCTTCCATAAGGAGCGCATTACTGAAATGAACACGCCTGGCCTGATATAGAGCCCATATTCACATTTGAATCCATCCACAGACCTCAAGCTGATTCTGATCGCACTGAACTAGGCTAATGACCTTTCAAAGGCCCATAAATACTCCCCGTTTTTCTCATAACACACAAGAACAACCATCATAACCGGAGTAATACTCCACAGTCCACAACCCAATAAGTCGAGTGCCCTCCAAGCATAACTTCTCAAATCAATGATATCACCACCGTCTTCGTACTTGGTTTAAATCTTCAATCAATCCAGTGACTACACGCCACACTTATACAATCTTCTTGTGGGGTACGCTCCCACGACCTTCCGTAACAGACAACAAGTCTGTACATCCAAACCACTGGCCGCGCTAACGTTGAAAAGCGATCAAAAATCCTTCGCCAGGATGCAAAAGCCCCTTTTTACAAAACACCAATCTCAGGCGACGCTAAAGACAATACTAACTTACTTTAAACATCGAAATTACTTTCCTGCTCATCCGAGCTCGTGACATCCTTGTTAACACTGAACTGCAATCTTGATCCCCACTTCAAATTTCATACCACTAATAGATTAATACTTCATTACGTAAAAACTTTTTACTTCACTCATTCCAAGAGAACCATAGCAACACGCGAGTGAATCCTCATAATCGTAGGACATGCAAATCTTTAAGTAGTGGTCTAAGCCACCATAGCCCTTCCAGGATCTGCCTACACATAACAGGCCATAAAAGAGGGATACTCCTGAATAACATCAATTACGGCGGCCTACAGGCCTCGCACGTACCGCCACAAATCACTTGCATAATTTGCCGAAGGAACTGATCACTACCACCAATATGCCAACTCAACTATGGCTAACCAGTCTATCTCCCTCCAACTTATCCTTGATTGCCTTAGAAATAATAACTCCATTCAGCACATAACACATTCCATCCGCACTCGTCTCGAGTGACCTTGAATCACGAGACCATGCTGTCTCAAATCCCACGAACCATTTTCATACCTCCCGAAGGCTACACAGCAAGTCAAAACATCATAGAACATTTTGTGCCTCTTCTCATAAGCTGCTACAAAGCTTGGTTCTTAACCGTACCTATAGGCTCGAAATCACTAGGCACTACGCTTTGCCCCTTTGAATCCACTAGGACTGTTGCTGAGAGCCACCCGCTCTGACTTGGCCCCGAATATAATCAATTCCATAAATCTCCTAGCACATGAATACCCTCTCGACGAAGCACCCGGCAGAATCATTTCCCTTGAACCCACCTATACAAGGCATAAATCCTGAATCCTTCCCCAAGTCTGAACATGAGCCAATAAGGCCAACCATAACACACCTTTAACATTTCCTTTGCTCGAATTACTACTTATGTTCTTTCTGTAGCTGAAATGACCCATCAATATGCTAATAACCAGAAACCTCACAAGTAGTTAACCATACAACCTTAATCATAGGCGGTGGGACTCTCCCACTTAGCTTGAAGCCATTATTACACAATTATGAAATTCACCATGATCCTTTATCTCTTGTTGACGTAACCTTGCGCAATCAACCGCCAAAATTCTCGAAATCTTTCTGCAAAACCCCTTGTTATACTCTTAATCATCAACAACGCTCACATGACCGATCTCTTTGCTGTATGGCCTATAGAATCCTTTGCAGAAGCTTTGCCAACCATGCGACCGTCGACCTGCTCACTGGTGATAACCTGCCGGTGGAATCTACGTGCCGACGTCTTCCAACGCTGCTACGCAGCGCGCAATCGCCATTACATTAACGACCCGTCCTGAGTCCAAGCTCACTCTCTAGCTGTACGAGTCCATTCACCCCTCGTGGAAATCAATTAAGTGTGCGGAAACATCCCTCCAATTCAAAGTTAGGTTGTATCCTTCTTTAGTTCAAGCAGCTCCCTTCCGTTATATCAAATCTCATGCCGCATAATAGCCCATACTTCAAATTAATCCGCAGGCCCAAATCACCAATCACTAAAATTCCCAAATCACTCCAAACTCTCCCACTTTGGCAAAACTCACCCCTCTTTAGTCGACTACTCGACCTTTGCTTCTTAAACCTGGCCTTCTAGAAATTTTAACCACCGCCTGACACTCCCTACATGTCCTTCCTCATCCTTTGCTGCTCAGTTGTTGCCTTAAATAAAGTCTATCTTCGTGGCACTTGAACCAACAATTGCTGCTAACTTTACACCTTTCCTAAGATCATCTTTCTCGAACCATTAGAAACACTGATTCAATCCTGAACTACCGCACCCCGCGATATCTGACAGCCGTTTCTTCAATACTATTTCACAATATCTTACCCCAAAGGCGGATTGTAGAAGATCATACACCGGCGAACTTAGTACGTTCAATTAGGACCACGACACCTCATCATAGAAGAAAAACTCCACCACACTCGCAAATACCAAGTCTCGTTACTCCGTCAGCCCACATCTGACCATTCCTAGTCCGATTGCCTTCCCCTGCCGGGAATAAAATACCGAATCTCTAGATCATGCACTGAGTAAACCTCCCTTCAAGTCATTCACTGCCCTAACGTAGGCAAACATCCTACCATCATATCAATACTGTGGAACAATCGTTCATAGCATCATGCCAACTTGTGCCTAGCCTCAAAGCTCTCAGAAGTACCGCTACTGAGCTGAAACGAAAGAACATCCTTCCACAAGGCGACGCTAATAGCCCAGACAACTATGCAGGGAGAAACATCCCGCACCAAATCGGTAGTACCATTACAATTCTTCAATCCTCGATTTATAACAAGCGGTTCACGTCGCATAAGATTGAATAGGAAGGAATTAAAGGCATAGCCTCCAGGGATCAAATCGCACGATGAGGAATCAAGAAGGGAAGTACTCCTAACAGTCCCGCAGCCTCCCGAGGATAAGTACAGACGTCTCTGTACCGATCCGCGAGACTCTACTAGACTTGCTCATGACTCGTGAGACCTACGGGAACCAAGTGCTCTGATACCATGTTGTCACGACCCAAAATCCACTAAGGGTCGTGATGGCGCCGGACACCGCTGTCGGGCAAGCCAACCAAAATACTAAATTAAATTCTCGTTTTTAAATATTTCTGAAATCGCTTCTTTTATACGTCTAAACAATACATAGTAAATTCTACTGAATAAATAATGAAAGATTTAACAACTTTAAAAAATTTCTGAGTCAACCCATAGACATCCCAGAACCCGGTGTCACAAGTGCATGAGCAATTTCTAAGAAATAATGTAATATAACAACCGTCCGGAATACAATATTGGACAGAAAATCAAATACAGTAATCTGAAAGAGACTTGCTGGCTGCGGGTCGCCTCGAGGAAATACAGCTCACCTAGTCTACGGTCACCCATGCTGCTACGCCTAGTAGGCCAATAGAAGTACCTATACTTATGCAACAAAATGCACAACAAGTGTAGCATGAGTATGAAAATAACGTGTACTCAGCAATTATCCCGCCTAATCTCAAAGAAGTAGAGACGAGATGGCAACTTCAACATTTACTAATGGTCCAATAATAACATTATTAATGCGATAAACTCACGGATTTATTAAGAACAACAGCAGATTCAAATGAATCACTAAACAGGTAAAAGTTCCTTTTTATTAAAAGTTTCCGGATTCATAATCCATTAATCAACAATTATCTCAAGTCGGGGGAGCAGATATCAATATCAATAAATTTCAAGGCAAGCAATACAGGCATGCGCAAATCATGCCGAGGACGTACGGCCCGATCCAACAATATTTAAGCTGTGCACTGCCATAGGGTTGAATGGCGTGAACCATAGATGCATCTATTTAATCTACTGAGGCGTTCGGCCCGTTCCATAATAGATAAACACAGTCAACCAATCAAATCCATAATTCATCAAGGAGCAAATATTCAGGAAAAGGCAAGTTCCTCTTTCAAAAGTCAAGAAATGATATCTACCCCTTTTAGAAATTCATTTACACGTTCGATATGTTTTAAGCATTTTAAGTTTGTCAGCAAGGTTGCAAGTATTACAAAAAAGCATGCCTTTGGTCCCTAAACTACCCGGACTAAAGCATAATAGTAGCTACGCACGGACTCTCATCACCTCATGCGTACGTAGTCCCCGCAAATAGGAGCACATAACCAATTAACTCACCTATGGGGATAATTCCCTCTTACAAGGTTAGAAAGGAGACTCACCTCGCTCCAGAGCGTACTTCCAATACCAAGAACGAGCTCAAACTCTCAATTTGGAGCCGAACGATCCAAAACTTGATAAACGAGGTAAGAACTAGTCAATACAAGCTCGCAAGATCGCATTCTAACTATTTAAGCAATTTCCAACCTTAAACACAAGTTTCCTAAAATCTAGCCCCGGGCCCACGTGCCCGGATTCCGAAATTTTTTGAAGGAAGTTGTTCTATATAACCTAAGGATCAAGAATATACGATTTCTACTTCATTCTACAACAAATTTCGTGGTTGAATCTTGTTTTTAACAAAACCCTAGGTTTTACTCTATTCCCATGATTTTCACTAATTTTTATGTGTTAATCTACCCAAAACTCAAGTATTAAACTCACATTAATTAGAAATAACTTACCTCACAAATGCTAGGCGGAATCACCCCTGCAAGAGCTCCAAAATCGCCCAAGAAATGAGTGAAAATGAACAAAAATGGCCTATAGCCCGAACAAATGAAGGCCACTGCCTTCTGCGATTTCCGCATGTTCGGTCCTGGGCCGCACCTGCGACCACCGCTTCTGCGGAAAGAAGACCGCTTCTGCGGACAGGCCCACCGCTTCTGCGGATTTAGGGCCGCATCTGCGGTCTTGGGCTGCCTGGCCTTGGGCCGCTTCTACGATAGATGGACCGCTTCTGCGGTCTCGCACCTGCGGTTTAGCAACCGCAGGTGTGGTTATGACAGCAACCAACAGCTTCAGCCTTCCCAAAAATTCCATTTGATCCGTTAACCACCCGGAATCCACCCGAGGCCCCCCAGGACCCCAACCCATCATACCAACGGGTCCCAAAATACATTATGGACTTGCTCGAGGCCTCAAATCATATCAAACAACGCTAAAATCACGAATCGACCCCCAATACAAGCTTTATGAACTTTAGAATTTCAATCTTCTACTTTCGAGGTTTAAACCTATCAAATCACGTCCGATTGACTTCAAATTTTGCGCACACGTCATATTCGACATTACGGACCTACTCCAACTTTTGGAATCGGATTCCGACCCCGATATCAAAAAGTCCACCTCCGGTCAAACTTCTCAAAAACCTTCAAATTTCTATCTTTAGCCAAATGGCTCTAAAATGCTCCACGGACATCTGAATTCACTTCCGATCGCGCTCCCAACTCTAGAATCACCATACAGAGCTACTCCCAGACTCGGAATCCCAAACGAACATTGATAACACTGAAATGCACTTCAACCCAAACTTATGAAATTTCTTTCAAAATGCTAACTTCCACAATAAACGCCAAAACGCTCCCGGGTCATCCAAAACCTGATCCGGGCATACGCCCAATTCCGAGATCATCATACGAACCTACTGGAACCTTCAGATCCCGATTCCGAGGTCGTTTACTCTGAAATCCGATCTTAGTCATGTCTCTCAACTTAAAGCTTCCGGAAATGAGAATTTCCTCTCCAAGTCAACTCCGAACTTCCCGAAATTTAATTCCGACCACGCGTACAAGTCATAATGCCTGAATTAAAGCTGCTTATGGCCTCAAACTGCTGAACGGCGCGCTAGAGCTCAAAACGACCGGTCGGGTCGTTACAAAGTCAACTCGAAACCACGCTCTTACCACGAGTACTCGACTCCAAATGGCCCAAATCTATTCAAATCAATTGCATTATGTAAATATAACTTCAAGTAACTGATTTCACTAATTAATTCTAAGCTAATACGTGAAATTAGGAAAAATGACCAAATGCCCCCCGGGCCCACATCTCCGAATCAGGTAAAATTTAAAAATTCAGAATCATCATACTCTCACGAGTTCATTTATACCAAAATTATTCCAATCCGACATCAAAATCTAGGTCTTAACACCAAAATTAGGCTTAAGAACTTTTCTCCACTTTTCCTCAATTTTTCATCCCAAATCCGAAATTAAATGACAAAATAAGATTAGATTATAGGAATACAACTAGAAATGGATTAGGAACCGTTACCCACTGATTTCCTCTTCAAAATCCTCCCAAAATGGCCCTCAACCGAGCTCCAAATCGTTTTTTCAAGTTTTGATTTCAAACCCTCGAAATTTCCTATTTCTGACCAGTGAAACCGCATCTGCGGCTCTGGGACCGCACCTGACCAAGTCGCACCTGCGACTTTTCATTAAACGGGGACTTTCCGCTTCTGCGACTGCCTATCTGCACCTGCGATCTCGCAGGTGCGACAAAACTCCCGCATCTGCGGTTCCATCCCTTCTTCCTCTTGGCCGCATCTGCGGCTTCTCTTTCGCTTCTGGGCGATCGCACCTGCAGTCCCCAAGCCGCAGGTGCGGTTATGACAGCAGCTTCAGCTGCAAATTCCCAACTCCAAACTCCGCGTTAACCATCCGAAACCACCCTGAGGCCCCCGGGGACCTCAACCAAAAGCACGAACAAGTCATATACCACTATCCAAACTTATACAAATCTTCAAAACACCTCAAACAACATCGAATCAACCAATTAGCATTGGATTCAAGCCTAAGAACTTCAAAAACTCACAATTATGCTTTCGATCAAAAAGTCTATCAAACCTCGTCCGAATGACCTGAAATTTTGCACACACGTCACATTCAACACTATGGAGCTACTCCAACTTCTGGAAATTCCATTCCGACCCTTAGATCAAAATCTCACTATCGAACCGGAAACTTCAAAAATTCAACTTTCGGCATTTCAAGCCTAAATAAGCTACGGACCTCCAAAACACAATCTGAATACGCTCCTAAATCCAAAATCACCCAACGGAGCTAACGGAACCAACAGAATTCCACCGTCTTCATACTGTTCCGACTACGGTCCAAATTCTAAAACTTACACTCTCATTTAGGGATTAAGTGTCCCAAAACTCCCCGAAACTCCAAATAAATCCTCCCGGCAACTCACAATAGCAGAAACAAACACGGGGAATGCAGTTAATAGGGGATCAGGGCGTTAATTCTTAAAACGACCCGTTACAATTGTGATAAAAATTAATTCTAAAATAACTAACTGTGGATTAAAAAATATAACCAAATGCAAAATAAAATAATCCACCATCTAATCTTCGAATTATTATCCCTTATCCTCTGAACCAACAACCTCATGTGAAACCATCTCATATTTATCCTTGCATTTGTGGGAGCTGTAATTGTTAAATTGATGGACATTACGCATTCAAATTATTCAAAAGAAAAATATTCAACTATAACATTTAACTTAAGGTTGTCCACGAGTCGAATTGGACCAGATTTAGGAATTATCAATTTTATATTTGATTTTTATATTTTACAAAATGTAGTCCGAATCCGGTCCAAATAAACTCGCATTGGGTCAAATTATTTGAGTTCGATTTGAATAATTCAATTTTTTGTGTTTTATGCATGTATATTGAGTTGCTTCTTCTTACAAAAATGAACATCCAAACAACATATTTATATCAAATTGTCTTAACTAGTTCATCATTTCCACCACATCATCCAAAAGAAAGTATTCTTGCAACTAAACAAGCAGTGAAACCATTACCAAAGGAATACAATAGAATTATTAACAAGGCTTTACTAATTAACAAGTCCAACCTAATAAAATCATGCCAAATAATATATGTTGATAGTGACAACAAAAATAAATCTTAAAAGTAGTCATCATGAACATTAACAAGTCCACACATATTGGACTTAATAATAGTACTAAACGTATGGGCTAAGGTCCAATTGGAATGGTATATTCGACTTAGAGATTTTTTCCTTACTATATTATATATGAAACTTTATTACCAAAAATGTGCACAATTTGTAAATTACCCGCCCTGTCCACACTTTGTCTACAGTTAATATACCAATCATTAAATACTCATTAATAGGAGCTGAAACTTCCTAATTTGTGGCGCTAAAATACAGGAGAAGAATATTCTAAAAATATTTGGGTTAATCAGATCAAATCATATAACGGAAATCCTTTGATATTCTCTCATTGTCAGTGCGTCGAAATCAGAAATCAAAAACTCAAATTCTCAGTTCGTCGAAATCAGAAGCTCAATTTCAAATTGTAGAAATTAGTTCTACAAAACTCAGAAGCTCTGTTCTTCGTCCTTTTCTGTAAAATTCTATTCTTCATCTTTTTCTGTCAATCAAAAAAAAATATCGACAAAAAATTGAAGAATAGCTCAGCAACGTCACGCAATCATGTCCAAAATCCCAATAATGCTACATTTTAATGGCAATTGGGATAGCTATGGCTGATTTAGAGATTTTTAAGTTGATGGCATTGTGCTCGATGAGGATGCAAGTTACAGTATGTTGATTTCTACAATTGCAAAGCAATTAATGATTGATACTTCAGAAAAAATTGTAGAAATCAAATACATTGTGAATGAGAATTGTCCTCCAATGGAGATTAGGAACAATATGGGGGTTAGTGTGTATATGGAGACAAAAAAGGAGAATAAAAACTTAGGATCATATCTGTTACTCATAAGTGTACGAGATTTCAATATGGAATTGGCTATTACAAATGAGAACACAAGTGCAAGTTTGTTATGTTTCAAATTCTATGGAAGTCTAATTTTAGGATAATACCTACAAAATTACTACATTTATCTACAAATAAACTACAAATCAATTTTAGGATGTATAAAGCAATATAGTTTCCATGATTATCAACACCATTACTACATTTAGACTACAATTAAGCTACAATCCATGTTGAAAAAAAAAAATTGACTACAAAATTTCTATTCATCTACAATTTATCTACAAAGATTCTACAATGTTGTAATGCCACTGTTTATCTTTATTTTCATGCAGGTTCGTCCGAGATAATACAGTTACTTGATATGCCAGCCTCTCCCGTTATAAAGGAATATCAAAGTGAAATAATAACTGAAGGTACACAAAGTGCTATCGAAGAAGGACAAGTGTATCAAGACAAGCAAACAATTGCAAATGCAATGAGACACTATTCTGTCATGCACAAGTTCCAATTCATGCTTAAAAGATCTAGCCACAGAAGGTATGAAGATATTAATGGTGAAAAGATCATTATAAACAGTTTTTTCCTTGTGATATGTAGATAAAAGTAGTTCTATTGTATAGTGTGTTACTTTATGTTAAAACAGTGCTTTTGTTACATCTACATTGATAACCTTTATTATAAATGTATTTTTTTGTAGCTACTGGCTTATATGCGTTGCAGAAAACTGTAATTGGCACTTCAAGGCAACATCAATTAATGATTCTGCAATGTCCAAGATCAGGAGTTTCAACCAACAACACACATGCACCTTAATGGACGATACATTCATACAACGCAAACGTACTGCAGTTGTAGTTGGTAGCATGGTCATGCCAAAGTATTGTGATCCTAAGACAGTTTACACACCGAAGGACATACAAACTGACATGTTATCCCAACACGGAGTGAACCTAAGCTACATGCAAGCATGGAGGGCAAAGGAAAAGGCTTTACAGTTATTGAGAGGTCATCCGGCTGACTCCTACAACAAATTACCAAAATATTTTTATATTCTTGAGAAGACGTATCCGGGTTCAGTTGTTAAATTGAAGAAGACAATAGATGAATGCTTCTTATATGCATTTGTTGCTCTTTGTACATCAATAAGTGGTTGGAGATATTGTAGACCAGTAGTAGTGGTTGATGGGACATTCTTAAAGACAACCTACAGGGAAATTATGCTGACAGCAAGCACAATGGATGCATCAGGTAAAATTGTAGTTATTTTGTAGGCAGTGTATAAATTGTAGAAACATTGTAGAATTTTTGTAGATATATTGTAGTTTATATGTATTTGTGTTTTTATATGCATTTTCAAAGCTGCCAGTTAATTAATATTTTATTAATAATGTAGGAACAATATTGCCTTTGGCATATGCAGTGGTTGATTCGGAAAACGATGCATCGTGGAAGTAGTTTTTTGAGCAATTCAAGCAAGCATATGGTGAAAGAACTTCAATGTGTGTTGTTTCAGATAGGAATGAGAGTATCCTGAAGGCAACATCAATTGTCTATCCGGGCGTGCCACACTACTCTTGCGTATGGCATATTTGGACAAATATAAGGGCAAAGTTCAAGAAGGGTCATCTACAATTAAATGAATTATACTTTGCTACAGCAGGGTCATACACTATGGATGAATTTAATGAAAGGATGTCGAAGATTGAAGAGATAGACCCTCGTGTTAAATCATACCTCTATGATATTGGCATCATAGATGGTCAAGAGTACATGCAACGGTGAATAGAACTTGGACTATGACATCAAACATTGCAGAGTCGTTGAATGCTGTAACAAAATATGCAAGAGAGCTGCCAATATTTGACCTATTAGAGTATATGAGGACACTTCTTGAACGTTGGACGAAAGAGAAGTTGTTGAAGGCAAAGGGTACTTTCACATACCTTGGGTACAAATTCAACAAATAATTGGAGAAAAATAGTACATTGTCTCAGAAACTTAGGGTAAGATCTCTTTATTTTGTGCAGAGTAATTATATTTTAATATAGAGTATTTACAAATTGTAGATAAATTGTAGACAAACTGTAGTTAATTGGTAGATGGTAGATCATTTGTAGATAAATTGTAGATAACTTGTAGATTATCTATTTGTCTGATTGTAAATATTTTTCTTTCTGTTTGTTATGTAATTGCAGGTGAGGGCTTCAACAGATCATATCCATACTGTGATAGATGGTGTGAAGCGGTACATTGTGTGTCTTGAAAACAAGAAATGTACTTGTGGCCAGTTCTAACTTGATGAACTTCCATGTGCGCATGCTTTGGCAACTTTAAGGGACAGGAATGAAGGATATGAAAACTATTGCTCGCCTTATTACACAAGGGAGAGCCTACTCCGTACATATGAAATACCAGTAAATCCCCTTCCTGATGAAAGCAAATGGAATGTGCCACAACATATATCTGATGAAGTAGTAAATCCACCTACGGGAGAGAAAAAGCAGCCAGGAGACCTCAAAAGGAAATATACAAAACATATGATGAACTAAAGTCAAAGAAGTACAAGGTGTCCTATGGAAACTGTGGAGGTGAAGGGCATAACAAAAGATCTTGCAAGAATGCACCCAAAAAAAAAATATCATGTAGCTAAGTAGTATTTCAAAATAATTGTTGGTGTATTCAAATTAACAGAATTTTGTGTGTAATTGTTTGAGATTTTGAAGATTAAAATTGTAGTTAACTTCAATTTGTTTGTGTGTTTGTTAACATATTTTCCTGTGTTGTGGCAAGCATCTACCTACATTTTTTACATTCTTTACATAGCAGTTAATATTTATTATCTACAATATAACTACAAGTTTTAAGAAATTAATTTAACTTGAACTAGCAGTTATATATAGAAATTAAATACCACTGAAGGTAATTCCCTACAAATTATATACATATTAAACTATAAAATTATATACAATCTGAACATTCAATGTTTACAGTTTGTAGATAATTTGAAGTTTTTTTGTAGATAATTTGTATTCTAACAACATAACAACTACATTTAAGATAATTAAGAACAATTGCAGTAAATATTAAACAACTGAAAATATTAATTTCAAGTTAACTACTAAAATTGATAGAAATTAACTAAACAAAATGTCTGCTACAATAAAAACACAAAGGAATTGTTCAGAAAGTTGAGTACTACACTTATCCTACAAACTAGCATCGACTAAATTACATAGACATGACACTACTTCTTCTTTCTCTGTACTCTTGTTTTCTCATTCAATGCAGATGCACCCTTCCTCCTTGCTAGTCTGCATGTAACCTCACTTTCACTGATTGACCCGTCTTCCTGCTTTTTTGTTGCATAATCCCACAGGAGCACTCCATAGCGTCTACGATGTTGGTCAATATCAGAAAGGTCTTCTGCGGGAATCGACAAATCTCCAAGGCTAACATACTCCGCAAAGGCAGCAACAAATACACCACAATTGCTGCAGAATACAAAATTTAAACAATATTCACCAAATGATTATAAATAAAAAAGGAATTAAATGCATAGAAAGAGAGAATAGAATTTTTACAGTGATCCTTCTTTTTGCTGTGGAATCTCTCCAACGAGCCACTTAATGTTAAGAGGGTCCGTAACTGATTTTTCGATGTATGCCTTTGTTGTCTTGAAGTTGATGTCTTTACGCTTCCCATAGAAACCAGTGCATGACAAATACAAAGGGATAATAACTGAAAACTTAGCGACACAGGATTCAACAACTTGATGGTTGTGTGTAGAGACCATTGAATCATACGCATAAAGTTGCCTATCTGCAATGTCGAAAACAACCAACACCCAATGAAAATTTTCTACAATATTGACGGGCATGATCACATAGTCAACTTCATCTCATGCAACATTGGCAAGTAGTCTATACCCCAAAATATATTCTGCAACAACATCTTGGGGTTTAACAACAGAATACCTCTTTTCTAGAGGTGAATTTATGACTTTTCATAAATTTGTTCTATCCTAGTCTTGAACACACAATCCGTTGTGGTAAACCTGGTACTGTTATTGGGGCCATACTTGCCTATTTTCCTCAAGTAATACATTAAAAAATTAATGTGCTGCAACCAAAAATAATTGGCATATAAACAACAAGTCAACTTCAATTAATCTACATTTAACTATATTATAACTACAATTAACTACAAAACAGAACAAAAAAATATAAAATGATGTCTAAGAACGTTTCTACAATTTAAACTACAAAACAACATTTAGAAATATGTCTACATCATATCTACAATTTATAGTAGAAGTCATCTTTATATATTATACATATCTATAAAATAAATACAGTTAAACTACAAAATAGAAGACAAGATATCTACAAATTATGTATTGGAAATAGACTCCTTGATACTTACCGAGTCATTGAGGACTTGACCGGGGTGAGCCAAGGAATAGAACCATTCCTTCTTATCAACCTTTTCAACTCCAAGGTCTAACCAAGGCTTAATTTGGTTATCCTTTATGGAATATGGAGCCTTCCTCATCTGACAACAAATAAATGACAAAAAAAAAATAGTAATTTGAATTAGATATGTAAAAGATAAATGCTGAAAAGCAATTGTCAAATTATGGATTCATACCTCTTTGAACCTTTTCCAATAGAGTGGTATAACCAATTGCTGAATTTCTCTAAAACATCTGGATCTATATTTTCACCAATAACAATAGTAAAAGGGTGCTTTAGGTAAAAAAATTTTAGGTCCAACTAAGTTGCTGCCCCCAGAACTGTATAGAGGGATAAATGGTGATCAGGCATGCTTTCCCGGATGCCTTGTTCTCCCCGGATGAATAGGTGTTGCATCTTCTGGTATGGGCTCGCCAAACATAACCAACTGGATAAGTTGTCAGGCAACTCAAAATCATCTAGTGTGACATCATTCTTCTGAACTCCTGATCCTTCTGAAACACCTAGATCAACATACTCTGCATCTGCACCTTCATTTTCATCTTCCTCGATGACATGCTTGGTCTGAGCTGCTACTGTCACTCCGTGAATTGGGGACTGTGCATTGATATCTTCCATCACTGTAACACAATTCATATCTTACTTAACAAGAATGTTAAAATTTATAAAGAACAAGAAACTATCTCTGAATGACAGTACGATACCTGCTTTGTCTTCATCAGCTGCAACTTGAAAATGTGTATGTAAATCACCATGTGATGGAAGATTTTCTTGACCAACTGATCCTTCAACATGTTCTGTTTTATAGTTGAAAATGGTAAATAGTACTGGATAATGATGAATTGAAAGTTGTAGCATATAAACTATTAAAATTGTAGATAATTTGTGGGTAAGTATAGATATGGTGTAAAATCACTGACACAAATTGTAGATATTTTGTAGGTATTTTGTAGATACCTATTTTGGTGGTGCTGGCTTGCACTTGTTCTCCAATATTGAACTGAAAATGCTCATTGTTGAAGTCTTTTTGTTGGTCATTGGTTTTTGTTGAACTGCCAGCAAACTGAATATTCTATGTTAGTTTGTATACATTTTTTCGTATGTGTAAATTGTTTTGCTATAAAAATAAAAGTCAGATCTTACCTTTGCATCATCTTGCACATTTCTACTGTTTATCATTTTCAAAACAGTCTGCACAGAGTCATGTATAAACACTCGAAGGCTATCGAGTTCTATAAAGACAGCTTTCCTGAAATCTTCAAGCTTTCTATCAACCTAAAAGTTACATTATATTAAGTTGTTAACTTCATAATATGTCCTAACATACAATGCAAAAACATATGCTATTATGTAAAGATATATATCAGAATTTACAATTTTGTAGATGTTTGGTATACAGTTTATGAAATGTGGATATATTGTAGATAAAATGTAGATATATTGTAGTTTATATGTATTACCTGTTCAATTCTTTTTTCTACTTTGCTGATCTTCTCATCAATAGACTTCTTGTCCTCTTCTCCATCTGTATGTTTGGGTTCCAATGCTGGAGAATCAGCATTTGGAACCTATGATGATTGTGCACCTTGTTCATCTTCATATTCAATCTTGTTTGGCAGAGTAAGCACTCCAATCTCTTCTCCAGATTCAGTCATGCTTGTGAACTGAATGATGAAAAAAAACAGTTAGTTCCACTAAGGCAGAAAATGTAGAATAATTGTAGATATTATGAAGGTAAATGTAGCAACATACAAAACTGAAAAAATACCTTAATCCACTCAGGCTTGATCATCTTCTCTTCAAAGGCAGTTAACCAAATCTGCCTCTTAGTAGCTGACCATCTTAATATGCGAGGTATTGAGTCAGAACACCTCGTAGCAAGCTCCGTGCTGACGGTCGAGCAACACTCATAAAGCCACACTTGCAAAGCTAATGAGCATCCCCGTATGAGATAAGAATGTACACGGGGATTTAGACGATGCTAACGGATTCCATAACCTGATTGAACGATTTAATACCCACGGGTATGACTCAAACTGACCAGACTCTACCAAATAGAACCTAAAGTGGTCTATAAAAGACACATGGTCTTTGTCATAAGGGCAAACGAAAAATTCCAAAAGATAAAGAATGCACAACTTGACTGCATCCTCATCGTTTACCCAAGATCTATTTGTTACTATGTTTTTCAAATACCACTTCTCTACTCTTTTTTTGTTAGGAAAATAGCTATTCATTAACTTACTAACATAACTAGAAGTATATCCATAATCTGTAAACTGATTCACACAATTTTAACCGGTAAATAAACCAAACTCTCTCAATGAAAAATTCAATTTTCCCCCTTCAAGTGGACTGAAAAAAATGATTCATTAGACTTAGACAGTTCATACTTCATCAGAAGATGAATAACTTGGTTTTGCATGCAAATGGAGGAGAGAGACGGTAAATAACCAAAACAAGTGTTTTTAAAAAGCTTTAAAGCATTTGGAGACAATAACTCTTTTATCTGGCTAGGAATGCTAGGATCACACAAAGTGTGGAATCTAAGCACCCCATAATCCACATTATGTGGGGCAAAATAATGTCCATTCTGCACAAAATGATAAATTATTTCACATTAGTAAACTGCATAAAAATGAAGCATTAATCTACAAATTATCTACATATAACTACACAATCACTACACAAATAGCTAAAAATAAATCAAGAAGAAAAAATACATACAAATCTGCTTCAAAAAAATACAGCCTACCCACACATATAACTACAAAACACTACAAGACATCTACAGATATAAACATTATCTACAAAAATGCAGGAAGAAAAAAGTAACTACAGCTCTGTTTCAAAATTTAAAAGCTAACGACAATATAACTACAAAACGACTACAAAATAACTACAATTATAAACTGTAGAAAATCACAACTACAAATAATTTAGAAAATTAAGACAACTAATCTACAATTTACCAAAACACTTAAAACAAAGATTTTTACATCCAAAACAAAACTAAAAAAAACTGGAAACGAAAATAATAAATGTTTACCTTCACCAAAATTTTTTTCTGAGCCAATTTTGGGAGTTTTTTGGACTGTTTCTTCGTTTTTGTTTTGAGGAAGCAGGAGACAACTTGGGTTTTTTAACTATTGGAATTTTAGGGACATCTTCAGCAAAGTCGTCATCTATACATACCTCTTTCCCCTTTCTTTTGAGTTGTTTGCCGCCTGGTGTAGCACTTCCTCCAGAATCGTGCATTTGCTTTGTTCTCATCTCGGCATGGATTTCTCTAGGAGATGAACTGTGAGTAGTAGGTTCCATCGCATGTGTAGATTTTACTTGTTTTTGTGGTGATTTTGGTGTTAAAACACCCAAATCGAAAGAGGGAATATCACCTACTGTAGATTTTTTAGGTATTTTTTTGGGAGATTTGATGTTGTTCATGGTTTAACTTCAACTTGACTAAAGATGGGAACGAATTTTGTAGAATGATAACTTCAATATTTGGTGAATTTAAATGGAGAATAATGAAGAACGTGGGTAGCTTTTGTTCTGTAAAGAAGAAAACAGACGCTAAATGTGGGGGAGTGAAGGGTAAAGGTAAAACGTGTGGGGGGGTGGGGGGGGGAGGTTAAGGGTAAAGGTAAAACGTGAGCAGAGGGGGGGGGGGGGGTTGAGCTGAAAGGAAAGAGAAACGTGGGAATATACGGTCCTATAATTATGCCTCATATAAATGCCCCATTAATTATATCCCTGTTTTAAATTATGGTATATAAATGGTAATTTGGTATACTAAATGTAATTTACTCAAACCTTAAACATGTAGGGTAAAAAGGTTTCCTAAGTGGGATATGAATGTAAAAATTCCTTATATTTTTCATAGGAAATATGCTAATGTAATATATCGCCCGTTTGGCCAAGCTGCAAAAATCAGCTTATTTTGAGAAGTGCTTTTTTTCAAAAGCGCTTTTCTCAAAAGTACTTTTGGCGAGAAGCAGTTTGTGTTTGGCTAATTAGTTTGAAAAGCACTTTTGAGCAGCAATTAGTGTTTGGCCAAGCTTTAAAAAACTGCTTCTAAGTGCATTTTTCTCAAAAGTGCTTCTCAAAAAAGTGCTTTCGGAGAGAAGCTACTTTTTTCTGATTCTCCAAAACTACTTCTGCTTCTCCTCAAAAGTACTTTTTTTCCTTCCAAAAGCTTGGCCAAACACCTCAATTTTTGGCCAAAAGTGCTTTTGGCAAAAAAAAAAACACTTTTGGCCAAAAAGAAGCTTGGCCAAACAGGCTAATAGCCGGGTAGGGCTAACTATAATGTATAATACTTTCGGAGTTTTGGGATTCAAAATTTCAAAGTTTCAAATTCGAAATTCGAAATTTTTGTAAGTCAAATCTGAAATCCAATATATAACTATACATTTCAAACTAAAAATTCATTTGGTGCGAATTTCAGTTTTACCTAAATTATGCACACGCCTAATCAATCTTTAATTGTGGTTTTAAAACTACCTTTAGGATTTGAGCTCCATTGGAGATTAAGGATAAAAATATATTACTTCCCGAATGCAGAATTAATATTGGACTAAAAGTTTAACAAAAAGGCAAATTTAAGCAATATCAAACAATAAATGCGCCGTTTAATTACGTTAATTTAACAAGATAGGTTGAATGAAAATAAAATCATGTTATAGGGTCATCGGGCAAAACTTGAAATTAAACATCACAAGCAATATTTGCCCACACAGCTAAACTTGTGACTAATTTAATAGTACTTGTAGTTCGCAAAACTCATGAACAATTAAACAAACATAATTTTTTAATTCTTTGTCCGTCCATTAGTCCGATGACACTACAACTACTACTGTAACTGCAAGAACAGCTACTGGAAACAACGTCAAGGCTATTTTACAAAACTTTCTTAAACGAGGACAAAACATAAAGAGCCTGTTTGGAAAGCCACCTTGGAAATGGATTTGAGTGTAATTGGATGTAATTACACAGTTTGACATGTTTGTTTGGCCACGTAATTACTTGGTCAGCATGGAATTGGGTGTAATTGGAGGTGTAATTACACTCTCCAATTCTCAAGGGGGAGGTGAGAAGTGGTGGTAATTACAAGGTTGCTTTTTACTTTCTTTCTTTTTTATTTTTATTTTAATTTATTTTCTTTATAACTTTTTATTTCTATCATTTTAATTTTTTAATTTTATTTTTACTTTTTAATTTCTTTTGAAATTTTAAATATATTTTTCTTTGTACATAATTTATCTTTTATTTCTCCATCTTTACTTCTTGTGATTCCATGTAATTGCTTATATTTAATATTTTATTTATATTATTATTCTATATTTTGAAACTACACCTGCTAATATTAAAAATAATGAGTCATTAATAACTTGGCATATAATGAATGATGCAATTAAAGTGGAATTCCGTTGTTGAATTTGGTTATAAACTTATCATGTTTCCTAATCTTAAGTTGCAGTGGAACTTACTATTATTATGTTGGAATTTGACATATGTTAAACTATTTTTTATTTATTTATGAAATATGTTATATTTATGGTTCTAATTTGCTTGTTTTAGTAGCATTGGTTCACATTGTATGTTGTTCATTTTTTTAGTTAGAATTGATAGATTAGTTTTGTCAAACATTTGAATAATGTCATGATACTATATAATTTATTTTATCAATCATGAATTCCATGATGTTCTTACAAAACGTATATTTAGTTTTTGTAAGTATCTAAACTAAATATTATTAATTTAAATATATATATATATATATATATATATATATATTATTTTTTAAATGTATATTCACGAAAAAATATACATCTTAAATATCAAATATAATATCATTTATACTTGTAAAAATTTATATGCTTTATTATATTTATTTGTAAGTTTTGATAATTACTTAATTTAAAATTTAATCTAAGTGTGTAATTATACTTGTGCAACCAAACAGTAAATTTGTAATTACATTGTAATTATACTATGATAAACAAACAGGTCATCGTAATTACACAACTGTATAATTACTACCCTAGTAATTACACCAATTCTAATTACAGGGTGGCTTTCCAAACAGACTCAAAAAGTAGTCTCAAATCATCCTATTTTGTGCACATCTCCCTTAATTTACTTATACGTCTTATAGTGTAGCAATTTCTCCAAAGGAACAATGGGGTCTAAGTAGGCATCTGGACATAAAATATGTGAGATCTGAAAGAAAAACAATTAAAATTAAGTTAATAATAATTAAAAAATTAAAATTAAGTTTGAACATGCTTTTTAATTATAAAAATATTACAGTTTTGTAAGATAAAAATATTATTTACTTGAAAAATAGGGTAAAGCCATTTTTTCAAATTAAAATCCATTTTCAAATTTTTGTGAAACTCATCTTTAAGAATCCAGTCAAATGTATAATGGTCCTAAATGGCTTAATGAAATGCATAATGTGTTTAGTTGTCCATGACATCACCAGTCCTACTTCTACAGCAACATAGACCAATTCCCTAATTTTATTAGTTTAGATAGATTTTCCAATTGAGGCAAATCATAAGGAAATCTTGAATATGGTTATTTGACCTTGTCATTTCATACGTCAAATTTATTCTCAATTATTACAAGAACGAATAAACAAATGCAATAGAATCCAATAATCGTGGGAAAATACTAACCTACAATGATTTGGATATTGTCAATAATATGACACAGTGTATACAGATTCCTCTAACAATAAATTATCATGTGAACGTTACCAAGAACTAATTCATTTTATATTGGTCCAATAACGAATAAAAATTTGGTGAGAATAGCATAGTTATATTATGGATATGGTACACGAAGCTCATATGCAAAAGCCGAATAAACCCAAAAAAATAAAGAAAAAATAATACTTATAATTACTTTTCATAATGAGATGTGTATTAATTTAACAGATTGGACAATTCCCTAGCAAAAAGGACAAAAACGCTATGTCTGTAATGTACCAGCCCAATAATCCCTTTCTTTTCGACAAATAATATTTATTTTTTACTCATATTGTACTACTACTTAATATAACTTAAGTTTCTCTATTTGAATCCCAGTATGAGTAATATTATTTATCGTCATTCATGAATGGCAACCCAGGAAAAGCTCAAATTAATCACTGCTTCCTAATGTCTTTCTAAAATTTAAAACTACTTTTAAGTTTAAGTATTATCAAACTTTCGTTCTTCCGATGCATATTCATAATTATAAGGGTAGAATGATGTTTGTACACATTTTCTAGAGTTTTATATATTATTATTTTAGTTTATAGAATAGTATCATAACGATATTGAATAGCAGGATTTCCTTCGAGGGGTTCAAAAAAGGAATAAGTTAAAATGAATTATAGCTAGAGGGGATTGAACCAATGACCTTATACAGGTTTTGAACCCCCTAGCCACTAAGTTATGCTTTTGGGTTCTTTCAAGGAAATTCAAAACATAATATATAGAGGTAAAAAAATAGATTTTGCATCATATATATATACAGTATAATTTTTCGGCAAAGGGGGTGAACCCCCTTCCACCCCCTAAATCCGCCCCTGGCAATGGATAACATAAATAATTCCGCCAATTAATTTCTTTTTTTTATTCACATGGGTGGATCGAATATTTTATTCGTTTTAATCCCGCCATTATCTGTCCTCCCCGCCCGTTTGCCACACTTAAATAGTAAATACTACGTAGAATTTACTCCAATATTTTAATTATACATAAACCTATTCATTGTAGAAAACGGATAATGAAAATTTGAATATAAATGTTCCCCGGGCACAACATAGTCACCTGCGTGCAGACAACGGTTGCGCATTTCAGGAAGAAAACAATAATGTAATCTCATTGTCCCGTGTTTTTCTCACTCTTACTCTCACCTTTCCTATTGGCTTCACCAAATATCTCTCTCTCTCTTTCCTTGGAATCAGCTTCAGTTACATTCACTCACTCTCTCTCCCACTTTTTTTCCCACGCTTCGAAAACTCCCATATGGATTCTCTACTTTACTAGTCTCTACTATACTACTTTTTTTCTTGCCCCAAAACCCTAAAGAAAAAGGAGCGGAAATGGTCTAGGTGTTTGTTGAACTACCTTTTTCACCAGATCTAGACTCTATCTAGGTACATACCAAAACGCAACTGCTTTCTTGTTTTTTTTCCCTTTCTTGATCTTTACTGTGGTGGTGTTCCAATGTAGGAAAAAATTTCCTGATTTTTAGCTCTAAAGAAGCTGCTTTCTTGGTTCTCTTGTTCACTGTAACTTTAACAGGTGCTATAGTTTTGGTTAAATTAAGTTGCGTTCTTGCCTTCCTTTTTTGGAATGTGATGTTACTACGGTTGTTTGGAATTTTGAGCTACAAAGAAGCTGCTTTTTTGCTACTTTATTCATTTTGCGTGGTGGGGTTTTACTGGAAATTGGAAAAGAAGTGCTTGAATTTTAGCCAGAAAAGGTGCATTCTTGCGTTTTCTTTGTTTATATTTGGAGTGGTGATTATGGTAGGGTTCTGAGGGAATGTGACAAAAGTGCCTGAATTTCAGCTAAAGAAGTTGCACTTTTGTGTTAGATCTGAGACTGACTTTTTGGTATAATTTTCACTGTGTTTACATTGAATGTCTGTGATGCACTCTGTAGTTCTCCTCTGTGTCAGTACTTTTATTCTCCCTACAAAGAAGATGTTTTGTGCTAATTTAGCTGCTCTGTTTGTTTGGACAGGTGATTGTTCTTGAAGAACTTGTTGCGAATGGGCGACCCAGTTTTAGTATCCACTGAAGACTCAGTGGAAGAGAGCCAAAGTCTGGAGATAATAGAGAAGCCACAGGATTTTGTCGAACAGCCACAAAGTTCAGAGTTACTGAAGCAATCATCAGCAGAGAGTGTGAAAACATCATCTAGGAAAGTGAGACCGAGTTTAACAACTCAAAACGGGGCAACGAATGTTGGGACAGTTAAGAGGAAAACTAGAATAACAGATGGTACTGATTCTAGTTCCAAAGCTGTTAAATCAACTCTGACGAAATCAACCGTTAGTAGCACTTCACGAATTTCAGGAACACCTCCAGGCCCAAGAAGAAATAGCACCGGTGATTTGCCTGAAAAACAGCCAACAACAGTAACTAACCGACCTAGTGGTACTAGTGTTGGTTCAGGTACAGCTAAAAAGAGTAGCTCTTTGGCCGCAGATCCTATGAGGCGATCTCTTCCTGAAATTCGAAAGAGCACATTGCCTTCCAGCAATGCTAGAACTGCAACTCGATCAAGTACATCAGAGACTAGACGATCAGTTCCCGTTTCGCCTCTTACGAAGACTCCAAGAGCATCGGTTAGTTCGGATGCAAGTAACCAAGAATCTGTTAAGAAAACCTCAGCTAAATTATCATCACCATCACTTTCCTCTGCAAGGAGGAGTGCCTCTTCGTCGTTGGACAGCACTGCTAGTAGTGTCTCAACCAGGAAGTTCACTACGAAATTGTCTTCTTCAGCTGCACGGTCACCTTCTGTTTCTACTGGGTCCAAGGCTGGTTCATTGTCAACATCTCTGGACAGAAGTACTAGTTCATCCAGTAGGAAGAAAGGGGGGATTCTTGAAAGTCGTGATTCACGCCTTATTATGCTTCCTAAAGTGGAGACCAAAGCTGGCGATGATGTGGTAATAACTTGCCCCTCTATCCTTCTTTTTGCAAATATTAATTCTAGTTAACGCTAAATTAAAGATGAATGAAAACTTCTTTTCATTAGACCTCTTCCTAAGGTGGATAAAATTGCCTTTTCATATAAGCTGCTCCACTAGTACCCTTTTTTCTTCTAAGGGTGCTCTTTAAGAATAATGCTCATAGGTTCAAGAATTAAGTAAGGGTTATGACATGGACAAAGCATAATTTAAAAGGCTTAAAATGGGAGCTACTCGCTTCTCAAACATCAAACTGTTGGTTTTAGTGCTGATGGTGAGACATACGTCGTATTCCTGTTTTTAGATCCTTGTGCAGCGGCTTTCCATAACTTTACCTAATCCTCACATTGCATGCTATATCTGAAGAATACCATAAAACCCTGTTAATAGACAGAATCCGTGTCTGTATTATAGATGTCACATTTGGAGTTGAGTAGTGAAGTAGAATCACTGTTACAACTTATAGAAGCATTTGTATAGACAGTCAGAGAATTTCTATTTTTTTTTTGTTGTTGTCTTTTCTGGATGTAAAGACATCACTCTCTTTGTGCTGATTTTTTGACATCTCTAATACTTACCTCTTAAAAAAGAAAGAATTCCATAAAATCCATTAGTTTTCCCTTTTTTTAATGTTAA
Organism: Nicotiana attenuata; assembly: GCF_001879085.1. NCBI lineage: Eukaryota > Viridiplantae > Streptophyta > Magnoliopsida > Solanales > Solanaceae > Nicotiana > Nicotiana attenuata. The sequence goes on from NW_017670668.1 coordinate 63,923, forward strand.
ACCTCCATATAAATTTAGCTATCGCAGATACTTTGTCTTACAAATTCCCACTTTTCTATAGTGATTGGTTCTTCTACCTATCAGAACAAAAAAACATGATTTTTCAGGCTAATTATGCTTTTGAATTATACCTTTTAACTTAAAATCTTTTGAAGTACACACTAATTTCAACTGTTTCTTTAATGGAGTTACACATTAAATTTCTTTTGCTTTGAACTATACCACTTTACCTAAAATCTTCTAAAACATACATTAGATTCATCTGATACCGTCTTTTTAGAGGACATAAGTTTTTCTTTGATTGTATTCTGTGGACTATTATGATTGTGGGGCTCTGTTCTTATGACAAGCAGTGCGTGATCAGCTCCGTTAATCATCTCTAAATATGGATTGTATTTTAAGTTAGGTTTTCTAATTGTGGTTAGATGGTCTCACCGTCTCAAATGGATGTATTTCATCTTGTGGATGGAAAAATGCTGCTTAGGTTATCTATTTGCTGTATTCCTTTCCTATCAAAATACCTCCCAATACAAAGTCAAAAATACTGTCACAGTATAGGATAAGTAAACATTATATTCATGCAAGAATATAGACTGTATTGGAAAACAATATATTGGTAAGACCGTAAGAGCATTTAGTACGTGCAAAGAGTGAGAGTTTGGGTCTTTGGTTGGTAAAATATTTTTGTGTCGAGCTAGTTATCCAGGTGAGATTTTAGGTTGGTAAGTCTTCTTAATAATACAAGAGCATATTTTGCAGATTTATTGACTTCAATAGTTCAATGCTAAGCTTTTACAGCTGTTTTGTTCTGTATGATTTCCTTAAAGGTTCTCCAGTTTGTTTATGAAATATCTTTTCTCCATTTTGCTTCAGTTGAAACTCTTTTAGTAAGGTCATATGATGTATTCCCTCTGTTCATTAGGAAAAAAAGGGTTCTTTAGTAATGTTACTGACTATTGAAGCTTCGTCCCTTCATTTTTCTTCAAGCGCTTGGATCTGAGGGGCCATAGAATACGCAGTCTCAACAGTGGCGGGCTGAACTTGTTGCCAAGTTTAGAGGTAACTAACAGTGATTCCATCTTATTTTACTTTTCAGAGGTTTCCCTGTTTACAACATGTTTCTTTGCTGATGAGAGAGGAGTGAACAACCATAAAGGACTCTGTTGGACATGTTACCGTTTAGTTCAGCAGATAACATTCTCTGAAAGCATTCTTTACATTCGTCTTGCCAATGCCCTGTAAAGAAGTTGCCGCTGACAGTCTGATTCATATTTGCCACATGTAACCAGATTTAACTACAATCCCATCTGGGCTCCAATAATGCTATTTCGTACAGTATCTTGTGTGTATAAAAATGCTATGCTGCCTCGAATCCATTTTATTTGAAAATTTAGATTGTTAAGTTGAGTTTTGAAGTACGGATTTCGACTCATTAGCATGATATTTACACTTCTGAAAACATACATAGTCTTCAAGTAGGAGATCACTGGCATGGACAGAAAGCTCTCTGTAAAAACATGGTGACCTAGAGAGACTAAAGCTTTGTTCATTATTGTTCTACTCATTGTATGGTTTTTTGTTTCTTTTCCCACTTTGAACATATTCCTATGAACGTGCACTCTTGATCTTCGGGGGAAGGTGCAATCTTTATAGGTTTCTTTATATACAAGTCTGGAGCTGTTCTTTTATGTTTAATTGTAACTCTAGTATGGTAACTAAAGAAGTTTGAAGTGGTTGGTGTGTATCTTTTCTGGTATAGGAAGCCGCAGTTATTATTTCCAGTACTCCAAACGAAGGTATTGTTTTACCAATTTATTTCATTTTGCAGTTTGTTTACCTCAGGGACAATCTGTTATCAGTATTGGATGGTATTGAAATACTGACTAGGGTGAAGGTCAGTTTTCTTTGTATGTTTATGACAGTTAAAAATTATATTTCTTCAAATTTTGCGCTTTGACACTCCTATGGAAGGGGTAAGGTTTGCGTACACTCTACCCTCCCCAGACCCCACTTGTGGGACTACACTGGGTTTGTTGTTGTACACCCCTATGGAAGATGATGTAATTCTCTTGTTATTTTCACACTCATAGAAATCTGATATATTAATATTTTACTCTTTAGGTTCTCGATTTGAGCTTCAATGATTTCAAAGGTCCTGGATTTGAGCCACTTGAGAATTGCAAAGCTCTTCAGGTTAGCCCTTCTCTTAATGTCTTCTCTATTTCAAAGACTTACATGACTGATGACGGTTACTCTTTCAGTGGAAAGGCTCTGAAATAATTTGTCATTCTTGTTCAAATTTTGACATTTTAGCAACTCTATCTTGCTGGGAATCAAATTACATCACTCATAAGTCTTCCAGAGCTTCCCAATTTAGAAGTAAGTCTTTGAACATCTGCACCACTGCTTGTTCATAGTCACAGCAGTCTTCACTAAGCATATTTAATGCCTACTCTATCTTATGTTGTTTTCTTAACTATCAAAGACAGACTAAACAGTAGCTTATTGTTTTTTCTTTGGCTGTTAAATTTCAGTTCCTATCTGTTGCTCAGAATAAGTTAAAATCTCTTTCAATGGCCAGTCAGCCTCGGTTACAGGTTGATCTCTGATTTTCATCTTTTGTTACTTCTTGCTGCTTGTATGGTTAGAACCTGCATCACATATTTATTTTGCAGGTCTTAGCTGCCAGCAAGAATAAAATCTCTACATTGAAAGGATTCCCGTATTTACCTGCTCTTGAGGTTAGTAATGAACATCTAGTGAACTTCTGATTATCGTTAGATGTCTTATGTGCTTATAAATGATGAATATCATGTTGCTTTTTGGTAAAAGGAGTGATAGTTATTGTTGTTTGTTGCGGTAGATAAAAGATAGAATGATAATGCCAACTAGGGTGAACTATTGACATATGAATTAGTGTATCCCTCTCCATTCTTAATTAATTTACTTTAGTGGTCTGAGTCTCTCAGATGCTTCAAAATATTTCTGAAACCAAGCTATGCAGTGTTGATGGGCACTGGATGCAATGACAGTACAAGTACACATAATGTTTGCTTAATTCATTCGTGTTAGACTGGTCAGATGACAAAATAAAGAGAGATCCTGATAGCTATAGTACGCACCACATCTAGGTGTTCTCATTTGAAGTACTTGTCAAAAAGGTGTTCTCATTGGAAGTACTAATCAAAAAGGTGTTCTCATTAGAAGTGTTAAACTAAGCTGACAGTAACATTAACCTGAAAAAAGCTTACAGTAACATTACTTTTTTTATTTTTTTACATGGAATAGACGAATATGAAATTTTCTCTTGTCATTTTCTTATTATTAAAACACTTCTTCTGGATCCTGACTTGATTCAGTAAATATCTGATAACTCTTAAAATGATAGCGGACACTGAAATCTGTCTCTGTTTGAGGGCACATTTGAATTAGAAGATGTTCTATATTATGTGCATGTACTTTTCCATATTTAGCTTTTTATGTTGAATGCCGTGTAATTTACTATGCTCAAGGATGTTTTTTGAGTTGCCTGAGTTATTCTTTCTTTCCATTGCGAGCTGCAGCATTTACGTGTGGAGGAGAATCCTATCCTTAAGATGCGTCACCTAGAGGCAGCTTCCATTTTGCTTGTGGGCCCTACATTAAAAAAGTTCAATGATAGAGGTACAGTACTTTGGTTAATTCTTGCTTTTCTTATGGTAGTTTGCATCCTTTGCGTTTTGTTGAAGATGATTTCTCATTTCGTAGTATTGCTTGTTGTTTCCTTCTAAAGGAATCATGTAGGGATTTAGTTACTATTTTACTATCTGATTTTGCAAATTCCTCTGATGTAACTTGTAAGTTTCTGATGCAAAATTTGCTTTTAGATCTCTCGCGTGAGGAGGTAGCACTAGCTAAACGTTATCCCTCTCACACTCCCGTGTGCATCAGAGGCGGTTGGGAATTTTGTCGTCCAGAACAAGCTGTCGGTGAGTTCCCAAGGGTTTGCTATCATTAAATTGGCTGATTCAGTGATAATCTCTCTTTGCATTTTTTTTTTCATGCACAAGAAGCTCCGTACATCCTTAAGTGGCGTTAGTTGAATGGATACCAGATGTGTAAGATTTGGTTGTTGAACTGGGGGATATGATGTATCCTGTGTACCAACGTAGCCTTGGTATCCATGCTTGAGTTAAACTTTGACTAGTCTATTGAGATTGGATTAGCATCCGTTGCCGTTAGGAGCTAGTCTTCCTGTGGGGTCCAATGACTTATTCATGCGACGACGCACATAGATGTTTAATCAAGTGGCAGAGTGGAATTGCTTTCTGTTTTCTACTACAGATTTTGTTTACATCATTTTATCAAAATTCTTCTGGTAAGAGGCAAGATAAAGGTTTAGAACAGTCTCAAGATCTATAAACAAAAGTTAGAGGCAATAGGAGAGAGAATCCAACTTCTCTCTTTAACAATAACTCAGAGCGATCTCTGGCGACATTGGAAGGTTTTACCGTAATGCTGTAAGAAATTCCAACATATGCCAGGGAATTTAGCTGTAAGAGCTTTTTAATCGGTGATTTAGCTGTAGGACATAGTGCTATGCTGTAAAAGGATTCACATGACTGTCTCGGGCCTCCATCGAGCTGGTTGGGCTATTTAGATTGTTTATGCTCCTATTATTTGGGGCATTCCCACAATTATATATCCGCTCTTTGATGTTTGCTGTGCTCCCTACTCTGTGCCAGAATGGTATTTCCTACCAATCTACATTCTCCAGAAAAAAGTTGCTTTTTTGTGTTTACTTGTTTTATGACTTTTATCTATGTAGATAGTTTCTTGGAGCTTGTAGCTAATATATGTTGGTGCTTCTGCACTTAGCTTGATGGATATTAGTTCAGTGACACAATTACAGTGTTTGATTTTTGAAAAGCAGGCGAATGTGCAGTAATAAGACAAACAAAATTAGAGCTAGAGGGGTCATCTCACATGCTCCTCCCTTCCAGATAATTTTTTTCATATAACATAATAGAAAAGCACTTGAAGGAATTTGATGACACATATCAAACACAATATTAATTTTGTGTATACTCTTGGAGCATAACGCCAGTCACTTGTTGCATAAATGAATGGATGGGATTCCTGACATGTAATTTTTTAGTTAGTGCTCTTGCCATCTACTCTTGTATACCGGGGATTTTCCACTTATTGTTTATTTGTAAAATTTAAATACAAAAAAAAAAAAAAGTGAAGCGTAATTGATGTTTGTTTGGTTTCAAATATACTTTCTTAGTTGCATTTCATCTGTTTACAATTGAGAGTGCGTTATACCTTATTTGGTTATCATCTTATTATTTCTTATTATGGAGCTTAAATTGATGTCTGCTCTCAGATATAACAATTTGGCACGCCAGCTGATTTTCTTTCCTTTAGTTTTAATTTTTCATCTCTCTATTACTTCTCTCTTCCACAGATTCAACTTTTCGCTTTCTGCTTGAGCAATGGAAGGAACAACTTCCTCAAGGATACTTGCTCAAAGAAGCCATTATAGACCAGCCATTTGAGGAAGATGCTTGCTACTGCCACTTCAATTTTGTTAAGGATGAAGCTGAGAATACTGATTCAGACATAAACTTGAAATACCAATGGTTTATAGGAGAGAGAACTCCATCAAACTTTATAGAAATACATGGTGCAACGAGGGAGGTAATACTTTTCAGCTGCTCCATTTGACGTTCTGTGTTTCTATATCCATGAGACATCATCACATAATTACAGCTTCTTATGATCAGTCCTATTGGCCAAATCATGAAGACATTGGTAGAATCTTGAAAGTGGAGTGTACCCCGAAGCTGGGAGAGATGGAATATCCCACTATTTTTGCAATATCTTCTCCAGTTTCGCCTGGTATGTTATTTTTTTTGTCTATTGGAAATAACAGTATAATGATGAAGTGACTTATCGGAAAAGGTTAATGTTGAAATGACGTGCGCTCCCTCTTCTCTGAGATATTTGAAATATACGCCTCGAAAGATTGAAAACTAGTTTGTGTTTGAGACTCTAATTATTTGGGAAAGCAAAAAGTGTTTTATCTTTGGGTAGAACATTTTCTTTTTTATATTCTAAACTAGTGATTATATAATAATGTTATGTAGTTCCGCAGATAAATATATAGAAGTGTAATCTAATTAAAAAAAAGAAATTGATGTCGATATCAAATTCACACAGAAAATTAGATAATTTAACTCTTCGTCAGATCTGAGCTTTGTTATTCTTTTTGAGACATGGGAATAATCGAAATGCAAATATATGTTCGAGGAATTTTATTTCAATTTCTAAATTTATTCGCTTGCTAATTTATGCAATGTCCAATCTCACCTTGGAAGATTGTTTAGTGCTTGGGCAATGTTAACGAGAATCAAACAGGGATTATTGTGAATCCTACTAGACCTATTATTGCGAATCCTGCAGGACATTATGCTTTTTATCTACTCTGTTGCAACTAACACAACTAGGGGCTGCTAAGGTGCTATATTTACATGTGTCTCTGTAGTAGACCTCAGAACGAGAAAAAAGAGAGGAAGAAAACAAGAGAAACATCCCATTTGACAGATTTTAAAACATTTGTTAACTTCTAGTACTTGTCAAAAGAAAATTAGAAAATGTGCTTATTCATATCTTAAGAACCAATGTAAGACGAACAAGGTTTTTTATAACTATAAATATGGTTGCCAACACAACCTTGATGCTGATGAATACCCATGTTACCTTTCTAAAAAATAAAAGAACCTAGTCAAGTCCTTTAATGCAAAGGGATAAAGTTCTGACTTTTTTTTTTGACAAGTATAACTAAAAATTCATCAGGAAAAAAGCTGAAATTTTAAATTAACTGGAGAAGGTATACCCAGTTTTGTGCTGATGTACTAAGAGAGAGGCATTATTATTTGTTGTCTCTATCATCTTCAATGGCTGGTGTTTCTGCTGAAGTCTTTTTATTTGCGTGTCTTATTGTTAGTTAACTGTCTCTTGCTTTTCTATGGGCTATCAGTTATATCATCTTTCGTTTTTTTTTTTCATTTTCTTTTGGTAAAGGAACTGGCCACCCAAAAGTATTGAAGATTAAAGTGTGTGGGGATCTATTAGAAGGAAACATAATTCGAGGCCATGCAGAAATTGCATGGTGCGGTGGAACCCCAGGAAAAAGCATTTCTAGGTGAGATGATCATCTTAAATTGCAGCTATAACACTCGTCAGATTTTATAGATCGTAATTTCGCACAAAACTTGTCCCCCATCAGTATGAGGGAGTAACTTTCTGGCTTAACCTTTTTCAGTTGGTTAAGGAAAAGATGGAACAGCAGCCCAGTGGTCATTGTTGGTGCTGAAGAAGAAGAATATCAGTTGACCCTTGATGATGTTGATTCGTGTTTGGTGTTTATGTATACCCCTATGACAGAGGAAGGTGCCAAAGGAGAACCTCAATATGCTATAACAGATTATGTGAAAGCAGGTATGGAGTTGGATTCATTTGTTATCGGGTCATTAGACCTCAAGAAGGTCGCAATATGACTGCCAATGATTTAATATGGAAGAACATGCCCATTCCTAAAATGCAGAATTTGCTTTGCTCTTATGTCATTTATGTTTGAGCTTCTCAATTACATTCTATATAGGGGTTTATGCATGTCAAGATGGTAGCTTGATGGGCGAACTAACCTCCTCTTAATATGGAGATATTCATAATAGCGCAGCTTCTTAGTTATGAAAAAAATGAGGCAGCAGCCTTAGGGATTGACATCACCTATTTTCTTGAGCTCACCTTGGTCAATCATTCGAAGCAGTCTTTCTTGATTATACCTTCTTCAATTTTTTTCTGAAATAGTTTCATTGATAACTGCCTGATGGTAGGATGGTCACTAAGTTAGAATTTTCTGCTGACAGCTCCCCCATCAGTGAGTGATGTACAAATTTCTGGAGATGTTGTCGAAGGCAATACCATAAGAGGAGTTGGGAAATATTTTGGAGGAAGAGAAGGACCCAGCAAGTTCGAGTGGTTGCGTGAAGATGAGGATACAGGGTAAGCTTTCTTGTTCTCTTCTCGGATCGCCGAGCGTATCAATAGGTTAAAAATCAATTTTAGCAGTTTTTAGTTCTTCAAGAATATTTACTATTATTTGGAATATTTTGGATTGTTAATGCCTTGTGTATTTAAATAGGTGCAAACAACTATCTTGCTTTCTTTCTTCTGGGGTATGAACACCCTAAGATGATTGGTTTTATATAGGTCACACATGCTTGTGCAAGGATTTCCAATTTTTAATGGGTTTCACACATTGGGTTTATTAGGGTTTCGAAAGAGTTAAGATGGTTTTGGACACCCATTATCTTAAGGTTTTGGGTTGGATGTTCAGATTCTTTCACATGGATGTTATTATTATTATTATTTTTGTTGTTGTTGTTGTTTTTGTTGTTGTTGTTGTGGTGGTGGTGTCAAGCCAAACTTTATTTATCCTATTCCCCCGCAAGTAAGTTCTCATTAGGTAAACCACAACCAGGTTTCACGTGCAAGGTGTTGTTGTTGTTGTTGTTGTGCTACTCCAACCATTTCCTTATGGTTTTTAGTCAGATACTCAAAATATTTCAAAATATTATCACTCCCTCCGTTTAAATTTATATGAGGTAGTTTGACTCGGCACATATTTTAAGAAATAATAAGACTTTTGAAACTTGTGGATAAAAGCTTTGTGGGGCCATGGCATTTGTTTGGCTATAAAAGCTTCTCATTAAGGGTAAAATGGGTAAAATGAAAAGTTTAAAGTTGCCTGGACCAATCTTTTAATTTGCTCTAGCTTACCGAATTGTGACTACATAATGAAGTGATCGCAACTTCTTAAGTAACTCACCTTGAAAAAGCAATTGCAACAATTCATTCTTTTAAAGTCAAGTAGGCATTACCCTAAGGTTGTTTGTATAGTTTCGGATGCGGCTACAATGAACAGTTCACTAATTTTGAGTCAGCCTATCAAAACTTTCTTATTTGTTTTTCGATGTAATATACTTTTTGTATTATGGACTATTTTTGTCAGAATCCCACATAATTAAGTGTGTGTACTACAGTCTCCATATTTCGTCTTGGACATGTTACCACCTGAGCTAGCGTTTGGGTAAGTTCGGCTTATTGTCCATTTTCTTATCATGATGTCAAAGCAAGCGGGGGTTCAAGGTTCAAGTCTCGCTGCCACCCTTGATTTATTTTTTTCCTGTGTTTGATCCATGAACAAGAATCAAGCCTGTACGTGAGGGAGTGTGTTGAAGACATCAATTAGGAAATAAAAGTATGTTCTATCTAGTAATTTTAGCTTTTAGATGAGGTAATCATACACTTTCAAAACTATTGCTATTCCATGTAGGTTGATGTACGCTTCTTTACCTGGTTGATCTTGTTTGATAAGTCTTTTTATATTCATTTCTTTGGCTTGGGGTGTGGATACAGGGAATTCGTGCTGGTATCATCTGGTACAAATGAATATACTTTGACAAAAGAGGATGTTGGCTGGTGCTTGGCTTTTGTTTATATACCCGTGAATTTTGAAGGTCAGATTTTTTGTAATTTAATTCCATCTGTTTTACAGTCCATGACCGTTGTAACATCTGACTGTGCTTTGCAGGACAGCAAGGGAAATCTCTATCGATTGTTTCACAGAAAGTTAAGCAAGGTTTGCTATTCTAATCTTTCATAAGTTAGTATCCTGATATGTTTCATGAAGTCAATCTTTCGTTAGGGAAGGACTTCACACTGAGATAGGATACTTTGGCGTATTGGTCAATCTTGGATGGATGTTTAGTTATATTGATCATATTTTCTTATAAGGTAAATAATTTTATTAATAATGGGAAAATCTCCTGTATACAAGAAGTGTACCTAAACTAAGAGAATATACAACATAATATGGATAAATTTTATATTATACCTCTGACAACTGACATAAGCTGTGTAAGACGGTCTTATTTTTTTGACAAGTTGCCCGTTGTGGGTCCACCTCACACGAAAACTGACTCTCTTTCTACTCTCCACGTCCGCTGGCCCGTGCTCCCTCCATTCTTCTTGTTCAGGTCTTTCCAGCTCCCATCACCTCCCAACAGCACTGCATGCTGCATAGGTTTGCTGAAGCCAAGCCTACTTAATAGACCAAATTTCACATGTTATGGCCTGCATCTTTATGTAACTTCTTCAAAATTTGATATGATTTTAGCTATAAGTTATCACTATTCTACAGAGTGAAACAATGTAGGTTTGTGGGTCTTATTGTTTTTTTTTATCTAAATCGCTGTTCCAGCTCCTCCTAAAGTGACAAATGTAAAGATAATTGGTGAACTAAAGGAGGGCAGTAAAATAACGGTAACTGGTATTGTTACCGGAGGAACTGAAGGAGCCAGCAGAGTTCAGTGGTTTAAAACTAGTTCATCAACATTCGAGGGTGAGAGCTGTCTTGATGCATTAAGTACATCCAAAATTGCGAAGGTACTAGATGTTGAAGTTAAGCTTTTGAATTTCAGCTCCTACATGTGATGCATGAATCAATAACCATTACTTAATCATCAAAGATGATGCGTTAAATCAGTCAATGTCTGTTTCTTCAGGCATTCCGCATACCTTTAGGAGCTGTTGGTTACTATATTGTTGCAAAATTTACTCCAATGACTCCAGATGGTGAAGCTGGTGAACCAGTCTATGTCATTTCCGAAAGAGCTGCAGAGAGTAAGTATAATGCATTAAAATTTCATCTGATACTTTTGCACATTTGTTCTTAACTTCGAATAATCAAACAACATGGATGTTTTCTTGCAGCTCTTCCACCCAGCCTTAACTTTTTATCTCTGACTGGTGATTATGTCGAAGGTGGAATAATGACCGCATCTTATGGTTATATTGGGGGTCATGAGGGAAAAAGTATTTACAATTGGTATCTTCACGAGGTAGAGCGCTGACTTCTTGCATCAGCTTGACTGTAGGCTGTATTCTCTACATTCTTTTTCAGAGTCCTAGCCAGACTGCAGAGAGAAAAAGAACAAATCATGTTTATACTACTCTGTCGGACTGGTATGTTATGAGGCACCAAAAAATGGATGGTGCTGAACAGAGAATAAGTGAGAATATTCTCTGAAGGAGAGTATCCTGTACTCAGTTCAAATGAACTTCGCCTATAGAAACTTCAGGACTTCATCAAATTCAAGTAACAAATGAGAAAGTAAAACTCGGATGATTGTTTATTATGAGAGTTGATTCGCTTTGTCTAAACATACTACAATTCTCAACTTCCATAAGGAAACAGAACGAAAGGAAAAAAAACAAAGAAACATTAACACTGACTTACCATATGAGGGATGCAGAATGCTGAGATATAAAGTAAAAACAAAATGGATTCTAGTGTTCCTCCATATAAACTGAGATTAAAGTCTATTTGAGTCGTATTATAGGAAACCATATCATAATTTATGTTGCTGTAATGAATATATACCTCTTAACGTTTCAACGAAGTGGCTGTTATGAAGAAAAGACCATTTTTGTTTTCTTTCTTTTTGAAGAACTCTTAATACTTAATTTCCTTGCGTGGGTTATCATCAAGTCTTAATTACTGAGGTCGTATGTGTGTCATGGACTGGTTCGTTGATTTTATTCAAACTAGAAATTAGAGCAAAGAGATTGTCTTTGTGAATATCATGAGCTCATCCATGCTTATCATAATTTCTCTAGTTTTAAGGTAGTTATGGGGATAACTGGCTAGCTAGCAGTTCCTATATTGCTATAAAAATTTGTTCTAACTTAATATAATATTTTATTATTGTTTTTAGCTATCAATGACCGGTTCCTCTTACTGCAGGTTGAAAATGACTCAGGTGCTATAATTCCTGAGTTTTTGGGTCTTCTTCAATATCGTATTACCAAAGATGCAATTGGAAAATTCATATCTTTCAAATGTACCCCAGTTCGCGATGATGGGACAGTGGGTGAGCCAAGAACTTGTATGGGACAGGAGCGTGTTCGCCCAGGTAATGCTGCATTTCGACGTGTTGGATCAATTGTAAGAATTGTTATGATTTTTAGACTTCTGTTGATATTCTAGCACCATAGAATATTCTTAGTGCTTACAGATGGTATCAGAGCTTGCTGCAGTCCCGGATTTTAATATATTTTCTTGTTCATAAAACTCCACGGGTAAAGCATGAGCCTATCTATGATCCCTATATTTTTTAATTGTTCAGAACTAATGCACTTCACTTACTGGGTGCCAGAAAATTTAATTTGCTGGGTTTCTCGCAAAAAACATATTAATATTATAGGTTTTATGTAAAACAATCTCAGATTGTGATGGAGGTTACTTCTAACCTTCTTGGAAACGAGGAACCAGAGTTTCTCTTGAAACATGCTATGAACATGACCATCTATTCTGCTCTTGGGGTTTATTGATCATTTGTTACTTAACCGGTATCTGATGAAATTCATGTTCCCCTGTTATCACTTGGCTTTTAGGAAGAGGGCTAGAAAGCTTCTGTCACTAATATCCTCAGCAAAGTCTGTGTCCTCTTTTCAAAGCCTTATTGCATTTTTTCTTTTCCAACAAGCACGGCACACATTTAATTACTCTGTCAGTGTTCAAGGTTCAGAAAGCTTTATATGGTTGCAGAAATCTTATGCTGCTTTTTCATGGATTTTGATCATTTATTAGTTTGCCATCTAATGTTTTCTTATTGTGTTCTTGCATGGTGTAGGAACCCCAAGATTGCTTTCTCTACGACTAGCCGGAACTGCAGTTGAAGGCACCACACTAAACGTTGAGAAGAAATACTGGGGTGGTGAAGAGGGAGATTCAGTTTACCGCTGGTTCCGGGTACTTCAATGTGCCTTAAATGCTTAAATCTCTTTACAAGCAAATAAGTTGAGATCTCTATGCTTCCTCTAACGCCCAAAAGTAGCCCAAGTACTTTTGTTGTCTTATAAAGTGATGGATTGAGATTTTGAATTTTTCTTTACCTAGGGAAGAAGTGTAGATTTATAATGGTGACACAAGAACTAAGCATGCATGTTACTGTGCAGACTAGTTCAAGTGGCACAAACATAGAAGTCAATGATACTAGGACTTCCTCATACAAGCTCTCTATTGATGATATTGGATTTTCTATATATGTGTCCTGTGAACCTGTTCGAAATGATTGGGCTCGTGGTCCTATTGTTATCTCGGAACAAGTTGGACCCATTGTTCCAGGTATTACTATTACCAAATGAATCTATGCATATGAATAAGTTGACATGAACTATTATTAGTTTCTAACTTCTAAATTGGTTGATGAAAGTAACAAGATTACTTTTTTTTTTATTTTTTATTTTTAAATGTAACAAGATTACTTTCAGTTTGATAGTTATTTAAAACAGACATGCAACCATGCTGATTACCCTTTTTTTTTGGTTCAAAATTATATTTAGAGATGAGGTATATCTAAAAAACTTCACTGCAGGGCCCCCTACTTGCCATTCACTTGAATTTCAAGGATCTTTGGTTGAAGGAGAACGTGTGAGCTTCCTTGCATCTTATAGTGGAGGGTATGGTTATATATTAAAATCATCCATTTAGAGCTTGAGTTTCTAAATTCATTTTAGTTTGGTCCGAAGTTGAAAGTGTTCATATGCAGGGAGAAGGGAGAGTGCCTACATGAATGGTTTAGAGTGAACCCTGATGGTGTCAAAGACAAAATTAGCTGTGGTGGTAGGGATACATATTATTATATTTTATTTTAAGAGTGCAAAAACGTGGCGAGTAACTCAGTTTATTGGCAGAGTTTCTGGATTTGACTCTTGAGGATGTCGATAAATGCATTGAGCTTATTTATACGCCGATCCGCAAAGATGCATTAAAAGGAAGCTGTAGGAGCATATTATCTTGCCAAGTAGCTCCTGGTATGTTGTTTGCTCCTACATAATCTTTTATTAGAAAAGGCACTGCATGCCAATCTTTCTAACCAAATAACATATCTTTGGTAAGTCATGATACCGGATTGACATTAGCAGATTAGCTAGAATATGAAATTATCTCAAATGTTTTAACTTTTAACAACTTTTTATCTTCACGAACTTTTAACAGCTTAACCCTGCATTATTTTGTTGTGTTGCTCAGTTAACCTCCATAATTACATTGTTCGACTTTGCACTTTTTCTTCTGCTATTGAATCCATTATATGAAGTACTTCTACCTGAAATTGACCTTGCATTGAGATAGGAGACCCAATTGGTGTTGAACTGTCAATTCCTGAAAGCTGCGAGGGTGAGACAGTAGTTCCCAAGCGGAGATACTTTGGAGGACAAGAAGGTGATGGTGAATATGTTTGGTATAGAAGTAAGAATAAGCTTCATGAATCTGCTCTGCTGGACTTGCCTAGCGTTACAGAGGATGTACATGTTTGTGCAAGGACTTTGTAAGTCTTCGTACGAGTAATAATTAATAACTTTGCCTACTTGTTGAAAGAAACTGAAAAAACATCAAAAGTTTCTCTATGGTGCTAGTAATCCTTTTTGAATATGTATTTTCCAGAACATATAAGCCATTGCTTGAAGATGTGGGAGCATACTTGGCATTATATTGGCTGCCAATTCGCATCGATGGAAAATCTGGGAACCCATTAGCATCAGTTTGCGAGTCTCCAGTCTCTCCAGGTAGACCTTGATTCATAATCCTGAGTCCTGAGTAGATATTTCTCTCCCTTCCCCATTACTGATATCACCGTATTTTTTTTGTTGATAAGGTAAATAATTTTATTAACAATTGGGGACTAACCCCGTATGTATACAAGCCGTATACCAAAAAGAGAGAACCTATACCAAAATATGGTTCTCAACATAAGAGATCCAATCCTCTGTACAAATAGGGACCTCATGAATACACCAAGAAGAAATTAGGATCAAAAGACTACTTTGCAATTTTACAAAATCTTGTTCCACCCCTTCAAGTGTCCTCCTATTTCTCTCTCTCCATATAACCCACATGGTTGCTAAGGGAGCAACACTCCATGCCCTTGGACGTCTCTTTCTGCTCATGTGAGCCCAACATGCAATGCCTCCTTCACTGTACCCGGCATCACCCATTGCACTCCAAACAAATTAAGGATCGCCCTCCACAAACGATTAGCCACTTGACAATGCAATAGGAGATAATCTAAATCTTTGCCCGAGCTTTTTGCACATGAAGCACCAACTAACATAGGTAATCCTTCTCTTTCTCAGATTTACCGCTGTCAAAATCACTCCCCTCGCGTTCCTCTCTCGCTAATAACCTCTTATGATAAGATTTAACTCCGTATGATCTTGCAGTGAAATTGTTAACTCTATAATATGAGATAGTATATTCTATGGAGCTTCCTATTAAAGGTTTAGGATTTCTTGTTTCTTTAACTGCATACTCGAGGTTTATATGAAAGTTATATTATAGCCCCTGACAAGATGTGCTGAGTTCTGAATTAATAGCATGTTCCCTTTCAAGAAGGATTA
The DNA here is from genome assembly GCF_001879085.1 of Nicotiana attenuata. Taxonomy (NCBI): domain Eukaryota; kingdom Viridiplantae; phylum Streptophyta; class Magnoliopsida; order Solanales; family Solanaceae; genus Nicotiana; species Nicotiana attenuata. The sequence continues at coordinate 79,436 of NW_017670668.1, forward strand.
TGCTTGCTATTGGTTATATGATGCTTGAAACTCCCTCCTCTTCATTTTATATGGCGATGGTTTAGTGGTCTCGAATTTTCAGAAATAATGACTTTTGGCACATACCAAAATTACTTGTAGAACATGTCGTCCTAAATTTGCCATTACATTTCTTTGGCTATAAGAGCATGTCAATAAGGGTAAAATAAGAAGTTCAAAGTTAAATAGATTCCAAATATATAAAGGTGCCTTCCTTTTCTGAACAGACTAAAAAGGAAAGAATGCATATAAAAGGAAACGTAGAGAGTATTGCTTATTTTAAAGTTGTACTGAACATGCATTGTGAATTGTGTGGCAGCTTTTCCAGTAGTTTCTAATGTTCGCGTGAAGGAGCTCTCATCAAGTATTTACCTTGGAGAAGGAGTGTATTTCGGCGGTCATGAAGGATCAAGCTTGTTTAGCTGGTATAGAGAAACTGATGAGGGAACAATCACTCTCATCAATGGAGCATGTTCTAAAACTTATGAAGTTGTAGATGAAGATTACAATTGTCGTTTGCTTTTTGGGTAACAGCTTCTCTAATATTTTGGCTGGCTTTTGAAGTGTTATGTTGTGAGATACAAGCGCATAGTAGTTGATGGTTATAGATGCAGATTAATTCCTTGTCATCTGCCTGAATGTTTCTTCTGTTATGTCTTGACTAATCTTGTTAAATAAAAATAAAAATAAACAAATGACAAATGGAAAACTAAAAACTTTAAAGAAGTGATGTGCATGTGTAGTCTTTTTTCCTTTCTAAAACATGTTACCCAAAATTTGCAGATATACACCAGTTCGTTCAGATTCAGTCATTGGAGAACTCAGGTTATCCGAGCCAACTCATGTGATTCTCCCAGGTATTTGCCTGATCATAGAATCTGAAATGACGAAGAAGTCTATTGTATGCCATCATTCCTAGGTCCTTATGAATGAGTTCCATTTTGTACTAGTTTGAGATAGACACTGCCACTCTTCACTTTCACATGATTGAAATGTTCTGGTGGCACTTTGGGGGCATTCCACCGGAGTTTAGAAGTAATTGATAAATAAAGATAAGAGAACAATGTACTGCTGAGTTGATAAATGCACGGCGGACGTTTTTATAGGTGGTGAATATAAAGAGCATGTGTTGAGGTTCACACATGTCTAGATTCATTGAATTTGAGTAAGAAAAATATTATAGTAGTCGATGGGATATGTTAGGATGTTCTCTATTTAGTTATAATGTATTTACTATCTTGTTAGGCAATAGAGAAGTCTTGCCTATCATATTGTACGTAGCATAAAAGTCCTCTAGAAGGAGCCCTCTTGTACATTGTTGGTTAATCAAATCTGTTCTCAGCGGTGAACCGACATGGTCACCGGCCAGTGCTCAAGCACTCACAATCTCCAACTTAAACTTTAGATCTTTATATAGGTATTTAGTAAGAAATGGATATATAAGTAAGTGAGCACCCATGATCTTCGATAGACAAATGTTACAACGGTTAACAGACAGAAATATGAGGTGCAACTACCTCTGGATTCAGGGTTCAATTCCTGTTTGAATAAACTTTTTTCATGGTTAGATCTTTTTGTCCTTTTCTTCATTCATGTCTAATTCTTCTTTTCTGTCCTTTTTTTTGCTTTTCCTTCTTTCCCATTTTTTTTTTTTTTTGCTTTTCCTTCTTTCCGTTTTTTCCTCCGCTTTTCCTTTTTGCCCCTCTTTCGCCACAAAGTGATGAAACCCGACTCTTCTTTTTCTTTGCCCCTTTTACAAACACAAAGACACTAGCCACCAAGCAAGGATGTCTAATGGCTAGAGCAGTAAAACAGCAAACCCATTTACTTGCACAAGCTAGTGATATTTACTGTTTTAGGAAATATAAAATCCTCTTCAAAGACAACTGTGAATAGAATGATCTTCTTTTGTGTTGATAAACATTAATTGTAGTTTGCTTGTATAATTTTTATCCCTGCATTTATACTATGTGGTTGATAGCAACTTTATGTTACAAACAATGGAGCATCTATAACTTTAAAGTTCATGGTCTGCTACTGTCTCTTCTACTTCCACAGCTGATGATGGAGTTAACACAAGGAATGAAATCTTTATTACTTATCAAAAAAATCTTTAATGAAAAAATTCTTTGATTACTTATCCATTTTTTTTTAAACACAAGGAAATGAAAAACTAGAAGGCGATAGAAATTAGAGATAGAATTTAGAAAGAAAGGACAGATTCTAGTAAAGGAAGCAACTAGTCAACCACAAGTATAGACTTGTAACATACTAATTAGCATTCAATCACAAGAATAAAACCAAGGGGGAAGAGAAATTGAATTCATACATGAATACTTGCTAGAAGAATTCAAGAGAGGTTCAATTGAAGAGGAATAGGACAATCTCACAAAGGGATCTCAAGAGAGTTCTTCATCAACAATCCATCATAAACTAATAGACTCTCTATTTACAGCGATGCTAAGCTCAATGGGATAAGGCCAATTCCAAAAGACATCAAAACAAGGAAAAGCTTAAAATAAATAAAAGTGGCTCATGTGTCAATGGCTTTCTATTTACGGTGATGCTAAGCTCAACGGGCTAAAGCCCAAGTCCAAAATACATCAAAACAAGGAAAAGCCTAAACTAAATAAAAGTGGGTCTTTATTGTGGTCTACAATATGAGCAAGTTCATACATCTAGAGTTTCCAAGCACATTGCACTTCAGATATTTGTCGTGGAGGCTAGCAAACCAATAGGAATGTGTCTGGCTCTGATAACATGTTAAGAAAGATGGACCTTCAAGTCTAACTCAACTCCAAAAGCTAGCTCATGGGGTGATATTTGCCAAGACCATATAAGAAGACAACAACTAACTCCCTCAACCAATGTGATAATCTAAAAAAAGAAGAGTTTCTCAATCTTCTACAACTCCAATAGTCCAACTATTTATAATCAGTCAAATGATCAGCTCAGCAAATGTTCCTAAGTGGTTCTGCTTGTCTGTAGAGCATGCTTCATCTAGAATGTTTCAGTGCACTATCTAGAATACTGTCCTTTCAATGCTTGTGAAACATATACCCATATAATCTCCTGACAGTAACACACTACGTCCACAGATATTCCAAGAATTGAGACACTGGCTCTAACTGGGAAAGCTGTTGAAGGGGACATACTAACTGCTATTGAAGTCATTCCAAAGAGTGAAAGTCAAGAGCGTGTATGGTTAAAGTATAAGAAGGACATCAAATATACATGGTACTTCTCTGTTCTCATCATCTAGATATGCTGGCAATCAACTGTTTTTCGTTAATGGCTGATTATTCTTTACTGAAGTTAGAACAACAGCTATAATATAGAGATGATTTCTGTTACCACACTTGCTACTTTTCTTATACTCAAAAAAAAAAAAAGGAACCAAAAGCTGCTCCTCTTATTTTGTGACGGATATCGGTTCAATATCTGGATCTCAGGAAATAATGTTGGGTAAGCTGGTTAAATATCTAGCTTCAAAACTGAGATATGCGAAAGCTCAGATAGTTGTATCCTGATATGATTTACTTCTACACTCTATGTATAATTTATTGCATCCAAGAATGCAAACTGCTATTAAGTTGTCTAGCATAATCCAAAGATTGCATTGCTTCTGAAGGTTCTATTATAGAGTACATTGAGAAGCTTCTGATATTTTATTGGCTGCTGCAGGTTCATTTCGACTGAAACAGGAAATAATAAGTCCTTTGAGCCATTACCATCACAGCGTTCTTGCTCCTACAGGTTACGATTTGAGGACATAGGTCGCTCTCTGAGATGTGAATGCATCGTGTCTGATGTTTTTGGAAGGTCAAGTGATCCTGTGTATGCCGAAACTCCTTCAGTTTCACCAGGTATTCTAGCTTCAAATTCTAATTTAGTTTCCACTTATAGATACTTGAAGACAGTAAATGCTGGATGGTAAACTGTACTTCATTATTGCCGTATGTGGAATGGTCCTCTACTGACCTACCTCACTTGACATGAATTTGTTGCAGATTGTATTTTGATGCTCTATGTTTGGAATTCCTTCCTTCCTTTTAATTTTAAATTTGGTTGTGGTTGGTGTTTATATGAGGTGTATTCTCAAAGAAGTGCAATCACTCACTATCACCATGAATTGTCTTTGGTTAGTTCGAGAAGAGGAAAGTGGGCAAGTAAAAGTGGAAGGTCCGCTTTTCCAGCCCCAAGTGATTTAGACAGAAAGGACAAAGTGTATCTTTTTCTTTAACTTCCCATTCTGAACAAAAATAATAAATGTTTTATACTTTATCCAAAGGATGTACGGAAATCAATGAGTTGCTCTATTGTTTACCCTTCACTCCTTTTCGTGGAAGTGAAGAGTTATGTTGATTTTCAGATTGGTTACCTTATTCCAGCATTCCATTTGCTACAAGAGCTGAGTGCTTCTCACGGTTAATTCAGTATGCTTGGGAAGATCCTCCTAGAAAATCAGCAGCTTATGACTGATCTTTTCTTTGTTTCACTATGTTAGTGTAAATTTATTACTTCGTGTAGCAGAGCCTAAAATTGACCTGCTTTTTAGTAATTCTTTCTGCAGATTTCTGGTATGTCATTATAAATACTATCATTAATGCGGAACTCTGCTGGAGTTTAATTAATTATTTCCAGACAGATACTTAAACATAGTTTTAGCACATTGAATTTCTTTCATTCCCTTTACTCATATATTTCTAAATTCTGGATAAGTAAAATTTAGCCTATAACCAGGCCAATATAAAGTTGCTATTGTCCTTTGCTTGATGCCCTTTTTTGCCCTCCCTTTATGACGGGTTGTTTCTGAATTGACTCGAGGCCCATCTTTGTATGTTTTGCACCTCTTCATGTGAAGGAATCACCCCCATGTTCTTCCTTGTTATTGACATCTTAGCTTTAATGTATCATGAAATTATTCTTGTTCCCTGGCATCGCTACAATGTGTTCATTGGGTAATTTTAAGAGTTTCATATAATTCAATTTTTAGTAGTTGATTAATGAATCTGCTTCATCTCAGGCATCCCTAGGATGGATAAGCTGGAAATTGAAGGTAGAGGTTTTCACACCAATCTGTATGCTGTTCGTGGTGTTTATAGTGGCGGAAAGGAGGGAAAAAGTAGAATTCAGTGGCTTAGATCTATGGTTGGAAGTCCTGACCTCATTTCAATTCCTGGTATGCTAAATTGTTCCATCTGATTTTGGTTTGTTAACTCTGTTTATTCATTTAAGAGTTGCTCAATTTAACATATCCAAAATGATTAGATTGGCTGAACTGTCCGGTTCTAATTAGTTTTTACTATCTTTTCTCCTCACCTACTATTTGATAAAATTTTCCTCTCAAAAGTGACTTCCTCTTGTATCATTGTCCTCCATTTTCTCATTTTGCGGTAACTATACTCTTATGATAGATAGTACGGACAAGTAGTTTTTCCATGGTTCAGAATCTTTTACAACATATCTTCCTTCCACCCGGTTGTGTCCAAGTATAAATTACTGTCTTAAGAGTAAAGGAAGAAGCAAGAAGCAAGTTGTTCTGAATTTCTGATGCAAATATCTAACTGTTTAACAGCAAGGTTCCTCTGATCTTACTATGTTTGAGGAGTTAAGGGAACTAAAGGTCTAGACCTTTCCAATGTTATATGTGTTGTACGAGCTGTGTATATTTGAGGTTTTAATAACTCTTAAGGTATTCTTTGGTGATTCATCTTTTGCATCTATTTGTTTTTAAGTATAAATTCCCATTAATCACCCGATAAGAACAAGAAAAGCATAAAGAGGGGGGTTGAAAACCGGGTAAATCAAATTTAGTGTTTTGCTGATCATATATGACGTTTCACTGCATCTGTTTTACTTGCATCAGAGTTTTGAGACAAGCATAATGGCTCATATCTGTTAGACAAGTCAAACTATCAATCTATTAGACTATTACCTTGTCTCTTTTTAAGCGATTAACCTTTGGTGTAGGAACAAGTTTGTGCCAATAACAAACAATGGGGGAATCCGTGTTTGAAATTTTTATTTTTTGGTCCTTCACATTTGGAAATCTCATTTATGCATAGCACCGTTGAAGTTGATACGAACTTTCTGAAAGAAAATGGTTTTGTTGCAGGGGAGACAGGAAGAATGTATGAAGCTAATGTTGATGACGTCGGCTATAGGCTGGTTGTGATATATACACCAGTAAGAGAAGATGGAGTTGAGGGGCATCCTGTTTCTGCTTCTACAGATCCAATTTCAATTGGTAAACCATTGTGACAAACCTCCATACAGTAATTTTATAATGAATTCCTTTTTTGTTTCCTTTTTAGGAGTGTAGTTATCATTTCCTGTATCTCTCCGTCTATCTCTAGTTGTTGAATATAATTCTAATTAGTGTAAGTTGTTGATGATGGGTGATAGCTGTAGATACTTGATGTTTTCAATCACATAAGCAACATTTTTCTTGCTGAACCTGTGCATTCTTGTTAATCAAATACTTTCTCCATTGAGATCTGGCAGATTCTCTTTGTTCTGTCGGCCCATTCAATTTAGTATACTGAACATGTTCTTTAGGTGTAAAAAACATTATTGGTGAAACAGTTAGGATTACAATGTTAAGCAAGCAACTTTGACTCTTTAAGGATCCACTTAGTTCTCCAAGAAGTGGAAAAAGAGTCATCCAAATGTCTATTTGATATTGGTGTTCCAATCTTTCTAGATAAGTGAATCATTGGACCCTTTGGAGTATTAGCATGTAAACAAGGACACTGACTTTTCCTTTCACCTTTTGCTCCATAAATGTCATCTTGATATTAAGCAGTCTATCATTTGTAATTTAAGTATCTGATTAGGCAGTACTCCAACATAACCTTGGTCATTCTCATGAGTTTGACTCCAGTGTCTGGGTGGACTTTTGGTAAATTCACAACCTATAGAACAATGGAAGAAAATATGTCAATGGTAAATGCATTTATGTGTTTGCTCTTTTCATTATTATCTTTATGATTTTGGGCTAACTCAATGTGCATATATAAGGTAGTTCGCTAGTGGCTGGTTATTATCTGAGCAAAGTTTGATGCAAAGAAATTTTTTCCTCCAGAGCAGTGTGGCTTTGTTTCTTCTTATTCAACTGTTCATGCTTGACTTTTTCTCTTTTTCTTTTCCTAATTGCAGAGCCTGATGTTCTTAAAGAAGTAAAGCAGAAGCTTGAGATTGGATCCGTGAAGTTCGAGGTGATTTTATCTCTTAAAATTATTTCCCAGACCTTGTTGTGTGATGGCTCATTTTTCATCTTTTGAACTTCCCTACGACACCCTGTTTTAATGCAAGTCCATAAGAATGTTCGGAAGTTTGGGATTTTATCTAATTAAAGTTGGTTGTGGTCCACTAGCTATTACGCCATACCTAAAGTCTTGAATAGGTGTTAAACATTCTATAAAAGTAAATAAATGTCTCCTTGGAAATAGCTTAAGCCTTAAGATAGGGTGAATTTAATTATTGCGTCAAGCTTATTATATAT
>NW_017670668.1:86980-99409 GCF_001879085.1 Nicotiana attenuata
TATATATATATATATATATATATATATATATATATATATATATTCTTGAACTTACTTAAAATTGAGCTGCATAAATAAAAAACTGCTAGGGAAAATGATAAAAGAAGGCGGGGGCTGTGATAGAGCCTGTATAATGCCTCTTTTTTGTAAATTGGCTGTAATTGTGCTTATATTCTGGGAATGAATGTTTACTTTATGAAACCTATTTTACTCTCTCAATACCGTCTTACAACTGTCCGTCTTTGCATTGATGGAAAATGTGTATGCTGTACCTATCTCTGCACGTCTTAAAATCATTTGTACTCTTTATGAATATTTTGGAGTATAAAAGATAAGTATCTTATGAACATATTAGAGTATCAAAAGAAGTTTTCCAGGCATTCCACGGCTTAATTTGAGTTAATATATATTTAATATTTTCATCTATTATCTACAAAATAACGCAGAATAAAATATGACATTTAATTTGGTTAAAGGATGTTTAAGTTTATTAAGATGAATGTAATCGTCCGACGTTTGCTTGCATGCAAAGCGCTTCAAGTTCCCTAATCAAATATGCTGTAGATTGGCCGATTCAGTGATATGTTCTGATTAAAATTTGTAATTGGTTGTTTATATCTAGTTTTTCAGCAAGGCGTGGAAGTGGAGAGTCTCCGGAGAAATGCAACCTGTCTGTCTGTCTGTCTGTTTAGCACTTTTTGAAGTCAAATAAGCTTGGTGCATAACTTGCATCAAGCTGCGTCTTTGAAGTTTAAATTAGTTTGGTGTCACATTTCATGATCAGTTGTTTATGCTTGCTGCAATATATAATTTTTTGCAGCAATATATTAATCAGTTTACGTTTTTTGGGTTCTTGCAGCTATAATAGGATCCCTGGCCAGTTATTCTGGTTTTTGTATCTCCACCGTACTATCTTAGTACTGTGCTTCATTATTAAAACTACCTTGTCAATAAAAGAATATTAATCATCCTGTTTACATCTTCTCCCAGCCCTAGCATGATATTATTTCCCTGTGCTGTTATTTTCAGCGTGTTAACATAAATTACTTCTTGTTATTATTGCAGGCCTTGTGTGACAAGGATCAATCTACGAAGAAAGTTAGTTCTTTTTCATTCATTATTTTGTTTCAGTTTCCAATCATATAGTAAGATAGATCAGGGATAAACTTCTTATGGTTTCAACTATGCAGGTTCCAGGAGTGGGGAATCTTGAAAGAAGAATTCTGGAAGTCAACAGAAAGAGGGTAAAGGTAGTGAAACCTGGTTCTAAGACTTCTTTTCCCACAACTGAGGTTCGGGGAACATATGCGCCTCCATTCCACGTAAGTAAATCTATCGTTGAGACTCTCGGTTTCTGTTCTAAATATTGGTATTGGGCATATAAATTTGCAGTCCTTTTCATTCTTCCACTTTATCATGGGCGTAAACTTGTTCTAGCTCCACGTACGCCACCCAAGCCGACTGTCCTCTTGTTAGACGCTAGGTTCAGCCGTATCCCGAAATGTGGCTTGATCATTACCACACTATGATTATGTGAAGAAGGAAATAAAGTTAGTAGAGAAGACTTGGGAGCTCGGAAAACAATTTTGTGTTGATATATGTTTCCACACAACGTTGGACTTACAAGGCAAACTACAAACTAACTAGACCACACTAGGATATTCTCTTGGACAGTAAACCGTCACTGTTGCTCATTCAGACTTGTGGTTACTTGGATCACGGGCATGGGGTGGTACCCTATTTATTGAGTCCTAAAGATCCATTCTGGAGCGCGAAGGTCAGTTGGTCTGTAAGTCAGCGGGCAGTGAAATTTCCCAAGTTTGGGCAGATCTTAGAGACTAGGGTTCAAATTTCAGTAGAGACAAAAACTACTAGGTTGTTTCTTCTTATCTGCCTAAACCTTATTGGACAGAGTTACCCGGTACCTACTAGTTTAATACATTACCGTATAGGTTTGTTTTCAATCTAGAATGTGTGCAATTAGGATGCTGTGGGAAATGTATGACATAAATGTTAGATGCTTAAGATTAACTCCAGATTCATGTCATTGTACAGGTGGAGCTATTCCGAAATGATCAACATCGGCTGAGGATTGTAGTGGACAGTGATAATGAAGTGGATTTACTGGTACAAACGCGACATCTCCGTGACATTGTAGTCCTTGTCATCCGAGGTCTTGCACAGAGATTTAACAGTACATCACTCAATTCCCTTCTCAAGATAGAGACCTAGCATCCATCATAGTATTATGTTTTTTGTACATTAATTGTCTTTTGTGTTGTCTAGCCCCATTATTTTGGTGTTGGTTTTAAATATTTGTTTCTATTTTTATTTTTATTTTGGTGTTGGTGAGGTTTTTTCTTCTGCTCTGCCTGTGCTTGTTTCATTTGTTATCATTATTATATAGTTAGTTAATTATAGTCTGGTGTTGTCTAGTAAATACCCCTTGTGCATGAAAATATAAAGAAACCTCGATTTGTGTGTGTATGATATTTACAATTTATTTTAGTGTTATTTATTTGTATGTCGCATTCCACTTCAGCAGTGCAGCAAGATCTGTGGTGTGTGCCATTTAGTTCGTTATGCAACGTACAATAGGGGGCACAACTCAGTCCCAAAATTCTAATTCTGCTCTCGTGGGTAAACTTTTTCAGATGAGCTCTCATCAATAAGAAAATTATTAAATGTTAATATTTCCTTTTGATATGATGAATGACTTAAAAATCCAGTCTAACTGACCCTTGAAAAATAATAGATTAAAATTTTGGGACAGAAGAAGCATCATTTTGGGGGAAGAACAACAAATTTGGTCGACAATCATAGTTTTCCTACTAGCAGTCATACTATTTTCACATAAATATTTTTTAAAGACGCATTCTGGTCATCACCTTTATAAATTGAATGACAAAATAGATTTGTTCACTTTAACATACTAGTCTCTCGGCACGTGCGTTGCACGTGTATATCGAATCATGTATTATACAGTATGTAAAATAATAACAATGTTATTGAAAAGATTTCAGTAAATAATTATATATGAATTAATAAAGTACAAGTTTATGTTAATCATCGTATATAACTTGTTTATCGAGATCAAGAAGATTGGATATTATTTGGAAATAAACAAATAAAACTTAATTAAATAAATATGATTGTTTTTACTTATTTTAATTTATGGTGTATAAATATGTAATGAAATGTATCTGGCATAATATTTTTGTATAGACGATATTCCTGGTGTATGTTCTTTTTATCCGTTTCAATTGGTCTAACCAGAACTCTTGTTATCGACATTAATATCCCTCTTAAAAGTATAACGTGAAGTTGACCATATGAGAAAACAACACTAAATTGGCTTCTCAAATGCATCGACCTCTTTAAATTATGCCATAGCACTATGGGTCAATCCGGGTGCATCAGATTGAACAAATAAATGTGTATCGTCCAAAACATGTACGATGAACATTTTTGTTTGAGGCAATGTAATATCAATTTTGAAAATAAACTGCATGATTAGTTTAAATACCACCTGATATAAACCATCCTTAATCTCATTCATCATCACGTATCGAAACGCGTGCTCCAGTTAATGTGATTCTAGCTATAGCATAAGAAAAATGATATCGTTTATTATGTCGAAGAACAAAGAGATTTTGCAACAGTGAACCGCAGTTCCATGGATAAGGTTCTGTGTCAATTTCAGATTCCTCAATCTCCCACCATGGTTCTAAATATTGGGAAAAAGGTACCATAATGCTTCTAAATTTTTTCAAATGCCCAATTACTCACTCGTAGTGCTTCCTTTTAGAAAACAGCTCAAGGTAGCTCCTTTAATTTATTTTTAGATTTCTTATATGTATAAATATAATTTAGGAGATTTAACATAAAACTAAGAAAAAATAATGAGCCACAAAACCAATTTGTTTTAATTGATTTTAATTATACAATTCATTTGATATCACTTTGTACGTTTTGGTGATGATAAAAGAAGTTGAGTAGTGACTCTCTATGATGAGTTGAATATTGTTCTCATATTCATAGAAGAATCTTTTTGGACGTTATGATTATAGAGAAATAATCATATTAAAGAGATAAATTGATGCACCCAAAGAGTATTGTTTTACTATAAACCACATATGTACACCAGCCAGAGTATCAAAGAAATAGCTAAAAGTTATCAGAGACTTCAGTACGATATCTAATCTTATTTTTATTCATGCATAGGTGATGATAGACTATAATTACGTATTTTAGTCGCTTATTACACTCTAATTTACTGCACTTTAATTGAGTTTGAGCTTTAATCGCTAGTGTCTTGCGCTAACTGTGTGTTTTATGCCTTGTAGGAGTGATTCCGAGCTATGTAGATGTTATGGAATGAACTCAAGTGATTTAGAGCTTTGAAGTCTGAGTAAAAGCTCAAGGAATTAAGCCGGGATCGTGTTTGGGGTCAACGGATGATAGTTAGAGCGAACGAAGAATCGAGTAGGCATATCGCGCACTGTCTAGTAAAATGGATATAACTTTTCGCTCAGAACTCCATTTGGGCTCCACAATATATGCTTGGAAAGCTAACTCAAAGGACTATAACTTTCATGTTGTAAGTTTTTCCAAATTCCAAACTTAACAGGGTCAAAAACGCGATTGAAACTACGACTGCGGACCTGACGCGGCAGAACACTGCTGCAGATTCTGAAAGCCACTCTGGCCGCGGACCTGGCGTAACCGCGGTAGGACCGCGGCAGGACGCGTAAACTTCAGGGACCAAAGTGCAAAATACGGGATTTTAAGCCCTAAACCCTATATTAAACGAGGGAAGCCGGCCAAGAAATGAGAGAATGATTTTTGGAAGTGAAAAACATCAGAAGGAAGGGCAAGAGGCAAGGAGGATCATTGGGCATCAATCTTTAATCTTCTTCTTTGTTCTTTTACCTTTGAATATGAATTCTTTTGTGATTTTTGTTATTTTCATGAGTAGCTAACTTTTCTAATCTAAGGTTTTGGTGAAACCCGTTGGGGATGAATTGGTTGTTATAAGTAATATAGATTTGAATTAGTTTAATCTCTATTTGTTCAACTATGTTTTGATTGTAGTTAATTGAAAGGATCCTCAATTAGCTGTTCCTATTTATTATGTATCTGCTTGAGAGAGAGTGCATATTTAGGTAGTTGTTTGAACAACATCACTCCCGGAGTATAGGCGAGAGTCATAACTGAGGGTTTAGAGGTTGGATTAGAGATAACGATACCTCGGGTGCGATCTAAGTGAACTGTAATGCGAATCCAGCTAGCGTAGCTTGAGAGAGTGCGTCTAGTAAATTATCATAATTGCTTGAGAGAGATTTATGATAGCTGGAGAGTTCATGATTGATAGAGGCAACTAAGTCAACGCCATAAGAAACATACAACCAAGGAAATCAACAACGGGGGAAACCATTACCTTAGACCTTTATTCTAATTGTTTACAATTCAAGCATAGTTAGTTTTCAGCTGTTTATTTATTTTCAATCTTGTCTTCTTGGTGATATTAAACAGATACAGCTAAGCCTTAGTTCTCTGTGGGATTCGACTCCGGACTTTTAGACCGGATTATATTTGCAGCGACCGCTTATCCTTTTTAGGAATAGAGTTGGGCGTGATCAAATTTTGGCGCCGTTATCGGGGAACTAACGGTGTAGTTGTAGCTGTATATATTGCTAGGGTTCAAGTTTGAACTTTTAGTTTGTTTTATTTTTTTTTTTGTATTTTTTTTGTATCTGTTGATTTGAGAAAAACATGGCATCTTGGAATTATGGGAATTTAGGTGTAGATAATTCTACTATTGATCTCCATACATATTGTGAAGGAAACCACCCGTGGCAAAATTTTCAAAACGTTCCTAAGAGCGATTTATGTGCACCAACTCAATCTTATTTGTGCAATGTGTGTGATGTGTGTGGTGGTAAAAATGGTCACCTTCATGGTTGTGCTTATATTTTTTATTTTCCCCAACCCCTTACTATGATGGTTTTACCTTTTCTTGTGAAGTTAATAGGAACAAAGAACCTGGGAATGCGGACCTGAAGGAGATCAAGGATATGCTAAAGTGTCTTCTGGAACAAAATAATGAGAAACAATTGCACATAGAAAGGCAAGAGGCAACTATTCGCAAGTTGGAGGCTCAATTGAGTCAAGTGGTTGGAGCTGTTAATGCTCAACAAGCCAATATTGGGGATAGTAGCCAAGAAGAGCGTGAACTTGAGGTGTTAATTAAGGAGGTCAGAGTAGAACATCAACAACCTAGCCAACTACAATTTGAGGATGTCAATGTTGAAGAAGTGAGACTAGAGCCAACCAAGGACTTTGAGGATATAAATTTTGTTGACTCTAGTATCATTGATGTTGAGGATGTTGAAAGTCCTGAAGTTCATGTGTTTGAGCGCATTGGTCCACACTCCAAGCATTTTTCCACATTATGTTTGGATGATGATATGAAAATAGAGTCATCTGAACCAATCGAAGAGTCAAGGAATGAGGAACAAGGTGCATATATTCTGGAATTCTTCTTGCCAGAAAGGTAGGATTACATACCTCATACAAAGGCCAAGGAATGCAGAATACTATATTATTTCCTTGGGTCAGTTAGATTTGTTCCACCACCCCATGACCAAAATCATAAGCTTGAATCAAAATTGGGGGTTCAATTCATAAGCTCGAGGTGGAGGCAAAAAGTGATTCGTGTCGTGCCGCGACGTTAAATCAAGCGCTTGTTGGGAGGCAACCCAGCTTTATTGCTTTTTTTTTAATTGTATTATTTTTGTAGTGTCAATTTTTATTTTATTTTTTAGGAGCATGGAAAGCAAATGTATTGGAAGGATGCAACAACAAATCAAATGGTTGGAACTAAGTGTGAGGTACCCGCACGAAGGACCAAGCTTGGGAGAAGTCTGAGTACCCCATGAGTTGTTAGTGCTTCGGCCTTTGGCTTACCAGGGAGTCTCTTTTACCTTTTTATTAGTTATGGTGTGCTTTGGGGACAATGCACAATTTTAAGTGTGGGGTGATGAGATTGTCTGGGTGACTTTTCATTCTACTTTAGCTGTATCAATTTAATTAAATAGTTTTTTTTTAAAAGATTGGAATTTTCCCTACGATAGATCTATTAGACAATTTTCTTGAGGGATTTAAGTCTAAAGAAAAAAAACAGATTTTTTTTGTAGGTAGTGTAATTCCCCCTTGGTTTTTCTTTGTGCCACGGTTCTTTTCCAAGGGTTTATTTGAACCGGGTGTAGTTAGTTTTTTTTAGGAATAGGAGCAATTGTGTTGTGTTTTGAATTGAAGCAATATCTCTTGACTTTGTTATGCCTTGAGAATAGTGAGTACTTTGGTTGTGACGCTTAGGCTCAGTTTTTGACTCTTGTATAAGTAGCTTAAATTGTATGATTTTAAATTTGCTTAACTGCTTTGACTAGAGTGTCTTGATGAATCCAATCCTGAGTGAGTTATTTGCCATGTGTGTGTGAGGTTTGGTGTTATTCTGCGCATTGCATTTTATGCCTAGAACTTGCCCCGTGTGTTTGCAAAGCGAAATAGTAGTGTTGTTCAGTCTTGGAAGTGATATAAGCATTTTCTTGTTGAGCCAGATATGTATATTTTACCCACCTAATTGTTATGTATCGTAGTTAACCTCTTTGAGCCTATAATCCTTTTTCTTTGGCAACCACATTACAAGCCTTACCATTTGTTTTAATTAACCATCTATTTGAACCTTTTCACCTCTCATGAGTACTTGAATTGTTATGAACTTTGTAAAAATTAAAGTGTGGGGTGGTTGGTTTGGCTTTTGAGTGAAACTAATTGAATAAGGAGAAAGGTGCACTGTTTTGAAAAAGGAAGAGCCACTTGAATTGAAAAAAAAATATAGTTGGATTGTTGTTAAAAAAAAAAATTCCTTGATAAGTGGTGACTCTTGACGTAAATGTGCTTAAAGAAGAATGGGGTAATTTACATTGATGTGAATGTGGAATTTTGGTTTGACATAAGTATGGGGTTTAAATGTTAAAATGTATGTATTAAAGTGCTTAGGGAGGTGTAGTCACTCTTATATCTAAATATATCCTACCCGTCCCGTAGCCTACATTACAACCAAATAAAGTCCTAATTGATCCTAGATTGAATGAGCTCGATTAGTGGAGTAGTACACTACGAGCAAGCTTATGGTGCATCTTTTGTGGCATATGAATGTTATTTCTGAGAGTGAGTGAATTCTTTTTATCTTGAGTTCCTAAGTGTTCTTAAATTTATTGTGTGGAACTACTCTCTTTTGTTGTGTGAGGTCACTTGATTCATGAAAGAAAGGTAATGTCAGTGATCTCTATGTTAGAGTAAGTGGGTGAGTTGTGAATAACGCGTCGTACTTGTGAGTCAAATCTTGAGGTGAAGATGTTACGCTTTGTGCATAGTCTATTTTAACTACTCTTGGTGTGATGAGTTAGGAGAATTGTTTAAAAAGGTCGTGTCTATACAAAAAGTGTAGTTTGATTGCTCGAGGACGAGCAATGATTTAAGTGTGGGGTGTTGATGATAGGCTATAATTACGTATTTTAGTCGCTTATTACACTCTAATTTACTACACTTTAATTGAGTTTGAGCTTTTATCGCTAGTGTCTTGCGCTAACTGTGTGTTTTATGCCTTGTATGAGTGATTCCGAACTATGTAGATGTTATGGAATGAACTCAAGTGATTTAGAGCTTTGAAGTCTGAGTAAAAGCTCAAGGAATTAAGCCGCAATCGTGTTTGGGGTCAACGGATGATAGTTAGAGCGAACGAAGAATCGAGTAGGCATATCGCGCACTGTCTAGTAAAATGGATATAACTTTTCGATCAGAACTCCATTTGGGCTCCACAATATATTCTTGGAAAGCTAACTCAAAGGTCTACAACTTTCATGTTTTACGTTTTTCCAAATTCCAAACGGAACAGGGTCAAACACGCGATTGAACCTGCGACTGCGGACTTGACGCGGCAGAACACTGCTGCAGATTCTGAAGGCCACTCTGGCCGCGGTCCCGGCGTAACCGCGGTAGGACCGCGGAAGGACGCGTAAACTTCAGGGACCAAATTGCAAAAAGCCGGGATCGTGTTTGGGGGGTCAACGGATGATAGTTAGAGCGAACGAAGAATCGAGTAGGCATATCGCGCATTGTCTAGTAAAATGGATATAACTTTTCGCTCAGAACTCCATTTGGGCTCCACAATATATTCTTGGAAAGCTAACTCAAAGGGCTACAACTTTCATGTTTTACATTTTTCCAAATTCCAAACGGAACAGGGTCAAACACGCGATTGAAATTGCGACTGCGGACCTGACGCGGCAGAACACTGCTGCAGATTCTGAAGGCCACTCTGGCCGCGGTCCCGGCGTAACCGCGGTAGGACCGCGGAAAGACGCGTAAACTTCAGGGACCAAATTGCAAAAAGCTGGGATCGTGTTTGGGGGTCAACGGATAATAGTTAGAGCGAACGAAGAATCGAGTAGGCATATCGCGTACTGTCTAGTAAAATGGATATAACTTTTCGCTCAGAACTCCATTTGGGCTCCACAATATATTCTTGGAAAGCTAACTCAAAGGTCTACAACTTTCATGTTTTACGTTTTTCCAAATTCCAAACGGAACAGGGTCAAACACGCGATTGAACCTGCGACTGCGGACCTGACGCGGCAGAACACTGCTGCAGATTCTGAAGGCCACTCTGGCCGCGGTCCCGGCGTAACCGCGGTAGGACCGCGGCAGGACGCGTAAACTTCAGGGACCAAATTGCAAAATACGGGATTTTAAGCCCTAAACCCTATATTAAACGAGGGAAGCCGGCCAGCCGGCCAAGAAAGGAGAGAATGATTTTTGGAAGTGAAAAACATCAGAAGGAATGGCAAGAGGCAAGGAGGATCATTGGGCATCAATCTTTAATCTTCTTCTTTGTTCTTTTACCTTTGAATATGAATTCTTTTGTGATTTTTGTTATTTTCATGAGTAGCTAACTTTTCTAATCTAAGGTTTTGGTGAAACCCGTTGGGGATGGATTGGTTGTTATAAGTAATATAGATTTGAATTAGTTTAATCTCTATTTGTTCAACTATGTTTTGATTGTGGTTAATTGAAAGGATCCTCAATTAGCCGTTCCTATTTATTATGTATCTGCTTGAGAAAGAGTGCATAGTTAGGTAGTTGTTTGAACAACATCACTCCCGGAGTATAGGCGAGAGTCATAACCGAGGGTTTAGAGGTTGGATTAGAGATAACGATACCTCGGGTGCGATCTAGGTGAACTGTAATGCGAATCTAGCTAGCGTAGCTTGAGAGAGTACGTCTAGTAAATTATCATAATTGCTTGAGAGAGATTTATGATAGCTGGAGAGTTCATGATTGATAGAGGCAACTAAGTCAACGCTATAAGAAACATACAATCAAGGAAATCAACAACGGGGGAAACCATTACCTTAGACCTTTATTCTAATTGTTTACAATTCAAGCATAGTTAGTTTTTAACTGTTTATTTATTTTCAATCTTGTCTTCTTGGTGATATTAAACAGATACAGCTAAGCCTTAGTTCTCTGTGGGATTCGACTCCGGACTTTTAGACCGGATTATATTTGCAGCGACCGCTTATCCTTTTTAGGACTAGAGTTGGGCGTGATCAAATTTTGGCACCATTGCCGGGGAACTAACGGTGTAGTTGAAGCTTCATATATTGCTAGGGTTCAAGTTTGGACTTTTAGTTTGTTTTTTTTTTGTATTTTTTTTTATAAATGTTGATTTGAGAAACATGGCGTCTTGGAATTATGGGAATTTAGGTGTAGATAATTCTACTATTGATCTCCATACATATTGTGAAGGAAACCACCCGTGGCAAAATTTTCAAAACGTTCCTAAGAGCGAGTTGTGTGATGTGTGTGGTGGTAAAAATGGTCACCTTCATGGTTGTGCTTATATTTCTTATTTTCCCCCAACCCCTTACTATGATGGTTCTACCTTTTCTTGTGAAGTTAATAGGAATAAAGAACCTGGGAATGCGGACCTGAAGGAGATCAAGGATATGCTAAAGTGCCTTCTGGAACAAAACAATGAGAAACAATTGCACATAGAAAGGCAAGAGGCAACTATTCGCAAGTTGGAGGCTCAATTGAGTCAAGTGGTTGGAGCTTTTAATGCTCAACAAGCCAATATTGAGGATAGTAGCCAAGAAGAGCATGAATTTGAGGTGTTAATTGGGGAGGTCAGAGTAGAACATCAACAACCTATCCAACTAGAATTTGAGGATGTCAATGTTGAAGAAGTAATACTAGAGTCAACCAAGGACGTTGAAGATACAAATTTAGTTGACTCTAGTGTGATTGGTGTTGAGGAGGTTAAAAATCTTGAAGTTTATGTATTTGAGCGCGTTGGGCCTCATTCCAAACACTTCTCTACATTATGTTCAGACGGTGAAATGGAAATTCACCCTTATGAGCATAAAAAGGAGTCCAAGGAAGAGGTAGATGAGCTTTATATTTTGGATTTCTCAAGGTCGTCTAGGCAAGGTGACACTCCTCGGTCGAGAGCCAACAAAGTGCATAAGATTTTATCTAATTTTTGGCTCGCAAGAATTTGTACCGCCCCAAGAGCATAATCATAAGCTTGAAGCAAAACTTGGGGTTCAATTCATAAGCTCAAGGTGGAGGCAAAAAGTGATTCGCGTCGTGCCGCGACGTTAAATCAAGCGCTTGTTGGGAGGCAACCCAGCTTTATTGCTTTCTTTATTTATTTTTTATTGTATTGCCAATTTTTTTTATTTTTCTAGGAGCATGGAAAGCAAAGGTATTGGAAGGATGCAACAGCAAACCAAATGGTTGGAACTAAGTATGAGGTACCCGCACGAAGGACCAAGCCTGGGAGAAGTCTGAGTACCCCCATGAACTGCTAGTGCTTCGGCCTTTGGCCTACCAGGGAGTTTCTCCTACCCTCTTATGGTTATGCTGTGCAATGGGGACAATGCACAATTTTAAGTGTGGGGTGATGAGATTGTCTGGGTGACTTTTCATGCTACTTTAGCTGTATTAGTTTAATTAAATAGTATTTTTTCTTTAAAAGATTGGACTTTTCCCGACGATGGATCTATTAGACAATTTTCTTGAGGGATTTAAGTCTAAAGAAAAAAAAACAAAAAGATTTTCTTTGTAGGTAGTGTAATAATTCCCCCTTGGTTTTTCTTTATGCCGCCGTTCTTTTCCAAGAATTTTATTTGAACCGGGTGTAGTTAGTTTTTTTTTTAGGAATAGGAGCCATTGTGTTGTGTTTTGAATTGAAGCAATATCTCTTGACTTGGTTATGCCTTGAGAATAGTGAGTACTTTGGCTGTGACGCTTAGGCTCAGTTTTTGACTCTTGTATAAGTACCTTAAATTGTATGAT
>NW_017670668.1:101086-172706 GCF_001879085.1 Nicotiana attenuata
AACATTATTAGAGAGTACTTTGGCAAGAAAAACAATTGTGAGAGATCACCTAAAACATCTTTATTTCTTTTCTTCTTTATTCTCTTGCAATTCATGATTATGAATTTTTTAGTATTTGATTTACCCATTGTCATGAGTAGCTAAAAACCTTAATCTAGGGTTTTGGTAAAACCCGTTGGGGATGATTTGGTTGTTATATTAATATAGTATTGAATTGGTTGTTTATCTCTATTTGTTCAAGTACGTTTTGATTGTGGTTAATTGGAAGGATCCTCAATTAGCCGTTCCTATTTATTATGTATCTGCTTGAGAGAGAGTGCATATTTAGGTAGTTGTTTGAACAACATCACTCCCGGAGTATAGGCGAGAGTCATAACCGAGGGTTTAGAGGTTGGATTAGAGATAACGATACCTCGGATGCGATCTAAGTGAACTGTAATGCGAATCTAGCTAGCGTAGCTTGAGAGGGTGCGTCTAGTAAATTATCATAATTGCTTGAGAGAGATCTATGATAGCTGGATAGTTCATGATTGATAAGGGCAACTAAGTCAACACTATAAGAAACATACAACCAAGGAAATCAACAACGGGGGAAACCATTACCTTAGACATTTATTCTAATTGTTTACAATTCAAGCATAGTTAGTTTTCAGCTGTTTATTTATTTTCAATCTTGTCTTCTTGGTGATATTAAACAGATACAGCTAAGCCTTAGTTCTCTGTGGGATTCGACTCCAGACTTTTAGACCGGATTATATTTGCAGCGACCACTTATCCTTTTTAGGACTAGAGTTGGGCGTGATCAGTCGGTTGTGCTGATACTACACTCTGTGCATCTTTTTGCACAGATCCAGGTGTTGGAGCAGCATTTGAGTAGCAGTAGCATTCTGGGAGCGAGCTTTCAGTCCAGGGACATTCGAGGTAGCCTTGCTGACGTCCGCAAGCCCGGAGTCCCTTTCTACCTTATTCAGTTTGTTATCATTTGTACCGAAGCAGAAAGTGTTATGTTTCATTCAAACCTTGTATTTAGTATTCTCTAGACGATCGTGAGTATTGTGACACCAGTCTTGGGTAGAGGATTTTGTTAAACTTCTGCATTTCCTTCAGTTAATTATATTTGAGACTTCCGCTTTATCATATTATGCTTTGTTTTCATTAAATGGACGATAATTGCTAAAAGAAGTAAATTAAGTTGGCTTTCCTAGCTCCTATTAGTAGGCGCCATCACGACTCCCGAGGGTGGAAAATCCGGGTCGTGACAAGTGATCTTTTTATCATCTGAATCAAAGATTCAATATCATCATTGCATCCTTCTAATACAATAGAAAATTCACATACAAAATACTAACTCATAGTATTTCTCAAGTAAGGCATAAAATCATCTCAAATACAATAAAACTTGACTTTTGTACAAGTGCCTTTTGAAACATCTTTCAACACATGAGAATTTATTTTCTTTATGTATCTTCCATAGTCAAGCACCAAAATAAAATTTTCTAAAATATAGAAGCACTTGAACATCTACAGAAATATCTCAAATCAATAGGAAACAGATCATAATTCAACGATTTCTTCATCACCCAAATGACTAAGAGATGCGTAATGAAATAACTTTTCAGAGCCAAATATACAACAAATTTTTTTATCTATTGATATATTTTTTTTCCACAACAAATCTCAATTTTGTAAGGCTTTTTTACAATAATTATAATAAATATTTTTTCTCATTATTCCCTTTAATGATCAGGCTACATAACCGTTGGCAATACATTCTCGACCCTCACACTTTCAAAAATTTCAGACTATTAAGAAGATAATCTTTTTACAACTCATAAGGAGTTCCATTTTATAAATAACAAACTAATAATATAGCTTCACCCAAAATATTTATCTCCAAATTAGAAAATATGTATGTCCATAGATATCAAATTCATGACAAAAGGTCACCAACTTTTTAAATAGTATATAAATGTAAATACAATTTATTCTCTTGATTGAGCAACATAAACAAATTTTTCTTTTGACATATCAGGAAATTCCACAACTACCGAAATAACTAATATCATATTGCCTCTTCAAGATGTTAAAAGAGAATATTTAAAACACTCTAGATCAAGAGAACAACAAAATTAGTGCAGTATCTTTCACTATGCAAAATGCACATACAAAATTATAAATACAAATTCACATCAACAAATAATGTACAACTATAAACACATCTAAAATAGGAAGGACGTTATATGTATCATTCTGACGTCAAATTTATCTGCCTATTATGTTCTCACGAGAATAAGTATGAAAGAATAAATATTGAAGAGTTACATATTATTTCAATTATGCATACCTGACACTTAGATATAATGTTATGCAAAACATACCAAGTGGAAGATATTACCGTATGTCTTTAAAGTTTATCGAAATTCCATAAGTGATATTCTCCATAAGACTATTCTGCAAACTTGAAGTGTAGGTCTCATTTTCCAAATCAGAACAATAATTTGGACACATCAAATTTGATTCTCCATAATTAAAAATATGTGAAAATATCCTTAAGATTGTTGTAAAAAAATTGGATTATGGAGAATAATATTTAGCTTGAGGCGTGTCAAGGACACTGTCCTTAAGGATATTTCGTCCACACCGAGATGAATAATATAGGCGTATTCCCCAAGATTCAACAAGCTCTTTTAGTATAACTAGGTGCAGAAACAACAAAGATTAATCAAAGACAACCCAGCACAATAAAAAGAAATTGAGAAGAAAAGTGTTTGCTTTTTCCAATCTTTCACATCTTTCTTTAAATTGAACACAATATACATATATATAGTCCAAAGTGGACATATGATTGTTGTCACGCCCCGAACCTGGGCCTGGACGTAACACGAGACTTGGTGCCTGACTACATGTGACCGAGCGAACCAACTGGTTGGCTAAATCAACATGTGATATCATAACATACTGAATGCGGAAGATAAATTAACACATGCTGATATACTAAAAGTCTGGATGATATAAATCAAAGTGCGAAAATACTAATACAATTCTGAAATATATTTGCAGCCAACATAGCTTAACATGAAAAGCCTGAGACTCTGTCTAACTGTTACTCTAGTCTATGAAGCCTCTAATGAAATACTGAAAATACTGACTGCCTGTAAATACTGAAAGATCATAAAGTAATGATAATGCCCAAAAAGAACCGGGGATCACCAAACAGCTGGTACGAGAATCCTAGCGCTCTGAATCATCAACCTGTAAATCATTACCTGCATCGTGAGATGCAGGCCCCGGGCAAAAGGGACGTCAGTACATTTGAATTGCACTGGCACGTAAAGCAACTGAAAGAAAGAATTATAAATGCTGAAAGTGAAACAAAGCTGATAACTGAGAATTGATAATTGGTACCGAAATGATACTATTGAAATAGAAACTGAAATGATAGCTGATAACTGGTAACTAAAATGATAACTGATAACTGGACTGAAAACTGATAACTGAACTGATAACTGGTAACTAATATGATAACCGATAACTGAAATGGTAACTAATAATTGAACTGAAAGGAAGTAAGGATATGAATACTTCCTCTTCTGAATGATGAACAACATGTTTATCTGAATAAATAAACTGCGACCTCAGGCCCAATATATATCTATGTATATATATATATAGATATATATGTGCACAACTGCGGCCTCGGGCCCAAGTATATGTACATAACTACGGCCTCAGGCCCAAAGATGCATAAAGCATAAATTGCGGCCTTAGGCCCAAAGATGCATACAGCATAAACTGCGGCCTCATGCCCAAATACAGGTGTTCAACATTCAGGAACTGAGAATCATACTGAAATACATGATGCTGAAATACTGAACCATACTGAGTTGCACGATACTTGAATGCTGAATCACACTGAGTTACATAATACTAAAATACCGAATAGGACTAGACTGAGACAAGTATTCTTGAACTAATTATGAACACTGAAACTTCAACTGTTTATGACATGCTGATTAAGCAATACTGAGACTCAGGGACATTAATCCCAAGTCTATATTGAATACGAACTGAGCTCACAACGTTCAGAATGAAAGTCATGAACGAGTTATGAAGCTGGAGAATAGAAGTTCTGCAACTATTCAAGGAACTAGGTTTTACTATATTTCTGAGGCAATTGATAACGTGGTAAAAGAAACATAGTGTAAGGAGAATCACTAACATTCCCAAACATAGAGAGTTTGCCTCACATACCTTAACTTCCTGCTCTTGAGCGTAATACAACGTTTGTCAACCCTTTGAACTCTAATCTATAGCAATACAAGTCAAAGGGACTCCATATTAGCTATGATGCTCATGTTTTGGTCACTTAAGTATCTTATCAAACACTTGGTGAGAATAAAGTTTCATAGTCCTTATTAATGGTGTCTCTACACCCAATAACCCATTCTCTTGTCCCTAGATAAATTCTAAAGTCTCAAATGGTTATAATCAACATTATTCTTTGTCACCCATAAAGTAAACAACACCCTTAACCAATTATCAACAATCAACACCCCAAACTTATAATCGTTCATGCTTTTCTATCAAACCCATCAACTCATATCTCATGAACTAGGGTTTAAAATCATTAAACCAATGCTAGAATCAATTAGAGGGTGAGGACATTACCTTTTTGAAGTTCAAACCCTTTGAATTCGAGTTCTAGGGTTTTTCCCCCCTTTTTTCCTTTCCCAAAACCAAAAAATGAAATGTTTTTTTTTTTTCCCCCCTCAATCGAATATCTAATGATAATGGAGGGTTTACCCATGTTAATAAGATTTGAAAAATCTAAATTAACTTAGAATCACCTTTAAAACTTACCTTGGTGGTGGAAGGACCCTTAAAGGTTAGGTTTTTGAGAGTTCCCCTTTATAGAGCAAGTTTTTATGTTTTGGAGCTGTGGGGAACAAGTAGGGCTTTAAAACGACCCCCCACGAGCGCCCCACGCACTGTAGACTCTGACCGCGCTACTGACCATGCAAACGGCAGTACACTGCCTCAAAAGAAGCGCGGCCGCGCTAGGGCGCGCTCAGGGCGCGCATATCGCATACTAATTCTGTAAAATGCGCATAAATTTTTGCACAGAGATCTGTTCGGGCACCATAATATTTCGTTGGAAAGCTATTTCAAATTCCTGCAACTTTCAGGCTTTGAGTTTTTCCAAATTCCTTACACATTTTCACTAAACCCTGCTGGAAGACAGACGTTCTGCAAACTTAGTCGATTTTGTCCAAATCTTATGCACCTCACTTTCATCTTGATTTTTGAAATAACTATTTACCATAATCATCCGATGGGACTTCACATGTCCAAAATATAACCTTATACTTCCTTTAACTCATTCATACCTTAAGTCGAATGTTACGGGGTGTTACAATTGTCAAGAAAGAATCGTTTACAAACCAAAGCCAAGAAACCGTTACATGTTTAAATTAAAGGCCATTAAGCATGGAACGTTATCAAATGGTTAGATTCAAGAAACTAATTGATTTTGATAGCCAATAATAAACAATAATAGCCATTTAAGCTAATAAAATATTATATTCAAAGCTATTCACACACATTAAATATATTCAAAAAATAGTATAATAAAGATCCTTTAATATAATATAAACAAGAATGAACCTAAGACAACATTTTGAATATCTCTTTTTGAGTTTACAATTATTATTTTCTAATAGTACATATATTTCATAAGTTCTTAACGAATTTGCTGAATCAGTGAAGGTCTCTTCATCACACTAAGTACATGCATATAGGAAACACAAATACATAGTGCTTATTTTCTTACGACTATATAATTTGAATTTTTTTTCAAATTATGTACATAAAATTATGTATTTGTTTTTTATTTCTTTTTACTTTAGATGAAGAATTAATAGCACTTATTTCCCTAAACATTTGAGATTGTAATTTAGAAAATGGAAAAACCGCAAGGGAGTTCAGTGGTAACGGACAAGGTGGCAATTCAAATTGATTGTTCAATGAGTTTTTCGGCAATTCAAAAATGGTCAATGCTGAAAACTAACTGGCTAACTAGGGCCCTCTTCAAATATAGCTGGATAACGAGGGCGTACCTCCACCCTTAGCAAAAATCAGTAGGAAATTCATCTCTATTAAGAAGTGTTCGGCTACGTGTATGCTTGTGCAAAGTGTTTTTAACAAGAATTCTACCAATTAGAAAACATAAAAAAAGGAGAAGGACCGCACGTACGATGTTTCCTCACAACTTCCAAGCGATAAAGTTGATACCGGTAAGCAACCCACAATCACATTATGTAAACAAAACAGGAATGCCTCCACAGGCCGTCACAAATTCTATAAACAATCATCCCCTGACATAGCCCACCTTATTTCGCCACGTGTGCAAATAATAAGATAATAGGTACCGCCTTATTTCGCCACAGCGTGCATCACAATGTTCCCTCCTATTCCGCCAATGCGCAACCCACATATAAGCATATAACATATCCCGCCTTATTACTCCGCATGTGCAAAACATCAATAACAACAACAGCAACAGCAAAGACTCGTGCACCTTCAAATCAACCGCACGGCAGAAACCTCGTGCATCACAGTATTCACAATTGCACAGCAGAAACCTCGTGCATCACAGTATAACAACCGCACGAGAAATACCTGTCTATCACAGTCTCAAGTACACACAACAAACAACGAATATATACAGGACAAACCAAAGAGAATCATACTCAGGTATTTCCGTTCAACAAAAGAGGTACAACTAACTCACAAGGAAATCCGTATACAAGAGAAATTACTTAAGCGCAATAAGAACAACTCAACAAGGGAGAAATATATATGAAACAAACGATTCCGTAATACTAAGTTCAACAACAAGGGAAGTTAACAATGAATCAAAGAATTACAATTTTAAGGGAATATCAACTGAATATAAGGAAATCTAACTTCTTCAATTAAGACCAATTAATTACACGAGAGATAGAAATAATGCTTTCCAAATAAAGACAAGCACTTAGGAATGATAATGTGACTATAGAAGGGTAATGTCTACAGTGAAACAAGTAAAAGTCAATTAGGCAACAAGAATAAGCCAAAAAGGGGCAAATAATTTCCAAGTAAGACATGTAAAGGTGAAGCTAATAACAGGGAACTCAATCGTATCAAGAACAACTTTATATTCGGTGATTACAAGGATCTAAGAGCCTAAAAGGGGCAATTTTCCACAAATAAATCCGAACACGCACTCGTCACCTCGCGTACAAGGAATACAATCAACAAGGAAGACTCAAATCCTAAGGGGAAGTCCCCCACACAAGGTTAGGCAAGATACTTACCTCGAACCGGCTAAAATCAAGTAGCAACCACGTTCTTGCCACGAGTACTCGACTCCAAATGGCCCAAATCTATTCAATTAAATCACACATTGTAAATAACATCTCAAGCAACTGATTCTACTATTTAATTCAAGGCTAAAGCGTGAAATTAGGCAAAATGACCAAACGCCCCTCAGGCCAACATCTCGGAATCGGATAATTTTTACATTTTCAGAACCCTCGTCCTCTCACGAGTCTAACCATATAAAAATCTCCCAAATCGGAGGTCAAACACCCCCTCAAAACTCAATAATTCGGTCTATGAAGTTCTACCCATTTTTCATTAAAAATCTGAAATTAAAGGAGGAAATTAAGAGGAGATTCATGGAAATTGGTCTAAATCGAGTGAGAAGCACTTACCCAAGTCGCCCAGGTGAAAATCCCTTGAAAAATCGCCAAGAACCGAGCTCTAGAAGTCAAAAATGTGATAACAATAGTGAAACCCTCGAAATTGGAATTTAATCTGTCTGCCTAGAAAATTGGTCATCGCGAACGCGGAAGAAGCATCGCGTTCGCGAAGAAGGAAAAGTGAAGGTGTTCAGTTACTCATCGCGAACGCGACAACGCGTCCGCGAACGCGAAGAAGAAGAATTTGAAAGCCCTAGGACTGCTCTTCGCTAACACGTGAATCTGTACGCGAACGCGAAGGGTGAGACAGCATAACTTCGCGAACGCGGGATGGTAGACGCGAACGCGGTGAAGGGAGAGGCAGAGCTTCGCGAACGCGAGGCTCTAAACGCGAACGCGAAGAAGGATTTCCCAGGTGGCCAAGATAAGCCTTCGCGAACGCGAAGGCCATATCGCGAACGCGAAGAAAGAGTACCAGAAGCAGCAACAACAGTTCAAAAGCAAGGGGAATTGACCCGTAGCCCATCCGAAACACACCCGAGGCCCCCGGGACCTCAACCAAACCTACGGACCTATCCTATAACACCATTCAAACTTGTACCAATCCTTAAACCACCTAAAACGATGCCGGAAACTCGAATTAAACAAGGATTTGAGCCTAAGAACTCCAAATTTCATCAAAACACACTTTCGATCAAAAACCTAACCAAAACACGTCCGAATGACCTAAAATTTTGCACACATGTCCCAAATGGCATGACGGAGCTACTGATACTTCCGGAATTCCATTCCGGCCCTCGGATCAAAAACTCACTATCGGACCGGAAACTTCAAAAATTCAAACTTCGGCATTTCATGCCTAAATTAGCTAGGAACCTCCAAAATACATTCCGAACACGCACCCAACCCCGAAATCACCTAACGGAGCTAACGGAACCGTCGGATTTCCATTCCGAGGCCGTCTTCACATAGTTCTGACTACGGACCACTTTTCATTACTTAAGCTCTCATTTAGGGACTAAGTGCCCCAAAACTCTCCGAAACTCAACACCGAAAGTCCCAGCAAACCAAAATAGCAGAAATGAACTTAGAGGAAGCAGTTAATAGGGGATCGGGCGTGAATTCTAAAAACGACCGGTCGGGTTGTTACATCCTCCCACACTTAAACATTCGTTCGTCCTCGAACGAGCATAGAGAACACACCTGAAGTCTTCAAGTCACTGAGTGCACACTTCCAACATATATCCGCGGGTGATCCCACGTCACCCCAATCCACTTAAGCCTGACGACACCATCTCAACTGAAATTTAACCTTTCTAGCAATACCGATAGGCCTTCAAGCCAGAATTCTCACCTTCCATCTGTTTCCAAAAGACCCGATCCTAAATCCATGTCCGGCATCAGTCTCAACCAGCTATTTCAATACAAGCCAACACACACAAGGTACAACCACACAACATGACACATCACCCATAGGCCCACAATATCATTTCTGATAGCAATACTTGCCTGAGATCAAATTCGTACCGGCCATAAGCCTCATATTCAACAGGAACTCTTTTCAAACCTCCACAACACTGGCGATGATACAATAACCACGAAAACCGCATGACAAAACACCCGAATAACCAATTCTCAGCCAACACCAATAGGTACACACCCCACAAGCTAAAACTCAAGAAACATAGAACAAAATGAATAAATATGGGAAGGGAAAACACATAAGGGGACTATCAAACAAGTCGAACTAGCACAAATTCTTCTAAAACACAAATCTACAAAACATCTAACAAGGAAGAATGGAAGCATATAAAAGACTCACAATGATCTTATACTGGTATAACTTCTCACCGCAGTACACCACCCGGTCTCAACATATCAAATCACCTGAAATCACGAGGGTCCCGCCCTCATTACTGAATCACAAGTAGGGAACACATCAACCCATCTAGAGACTCTCACTAGATCAATTTCGTCTATAATTACAACACAGGCTGGCTCCCACACCGGTGGAGCATAGAAATCACAGCTCGTAACCAAGAATACTCAGAGATCACATCAAACCTACCGAAACAGACAACATGAATTTACTACTAGCCTCATAACTCTCGACAACAGCTAGGAACGGACGATAGACACGGCTATCACTCATAGAACCTCCCAACAGAATAATNTAACACCATTCAAACTTGTACCAATCCTTAAACCACCTAAAACGACGCCGGAAACTCGAATTAAACAAGGATTTGAGCCTAAGAACTCCAAATTTCATCAAAACACGCTTTCAATCAAAAACCTAACCAAAACACGTCCGAATGACCTGAAATTTTGCACACACGTCCCAAATGGCATGACGGAGCTACTGAAACTTCCGGAATTCCATTCCGGCCCTCGGATCAAAAACTCACTATCGGACCGAAAACTTCAAAAATTCAAACTTCGGCATTTCAAGCCTAAATTAGCTAGGAACCTCCAAAATACATTCCGAACACGCACCCAACCCCGAAATCACCTAACGGAGCTAACGGAACCGTCAGATTTCCATTTCGAGGCCGTCTTCACACAGTTTTGACTACGGACCACTTTTCAACACTTAAGCTCTCATTTAGGGACCACTTTTCAACACTTAAGCTCTCATTCCGGCCCTCGGATCAAAAACTCACTATCGGACAGGAAACTTCAAAACTCTCCGAAACTCAACACCGAACGTCCCAGCAAACCAAAATAGCAGAAATGAACTTAGAGGAAGCAGTTAATAGGGGATCGGGGCGTGAATTCTAAAAACGACCGGTCGGGTCGTTACATCCTCCTACACTTAAACATCCGTTCGTCCTCGAACGAGCATAGAGAACACACCTGAAGTCTTCAAGTCACTGAGTGCCACTTCCAACATATATCCGCGGGTGATTCCACGTCACCCCAATCCACTTAAGCCTGACGAAAGGTCTTATTGATGGTTTTCACATCACCCCTTAGACCGAAGGTCTTATACTTGGGAATTCTTTTTTTTTTGGGGGGGGGGGGATCCAAATAACTTTCCTTATTTTTTTGCAATTCTTTGCATTCTACGTCAATGATGACTCATCTTCCACTTACTTCTAAGCTAGAAAAAACTAAATTATTCACATAACGAAAAGTTAATGTATTCACAACTATCATACACAATCTTAATAATTTAACTCTGCTCACACTGTCAGTCTTGAAGAAACCACATTTCGATAATTCCTAAAGGCTATTCTTCTATAGCTTGCTCTCTCACTGCTATCTGATTTTTTTCCCACTGCCACTGTAATTCGGGTTTAACTTAAAATATTCGAGTTCTGACATGCGTTCGGTGTTTCAAACTATTACCCACTCACTGTTGTTAACTTTACTAAGTAGATCAAATTGTACCTCTACTAGCTCTGCTGAAAAATGTTGATTCACTGTATCAACTCAAAACTTATTTATTATTCTTTTACTAAACACCTACTAGAATCATGTTTTCTTGTTCTACTTTGGATAACTAAAGTGAGGAATAAGGCTATTTCGAACTTCCCTCATCATCCGACCCTATTCTATGGCCGCACACTATCCTTTTTTTTTCTAAACTATGTGCATGGATCACACTTAGGGAATTCATTTGTCTTAAACAAAATTAGAATATCTAACCCCAAACTTTCTATATAATACAAAATTATATCATACTATAAACATCTGCGGTAATCACTTAGTCATATAACTTAAGGGGGAACTGCCATATCTTTTATCTTACATCAATAACTGCTTCTTATAGTAGCTTGCTAATGTGGTACTTCTAGTTCTGATTTGAATAAATCTAGCCAACTTAAAATCATTCCCTGAAATTCACTATTGGCTGCTCTTAGTTCTCATTGCATACATCATATCTTCTAGTCATTTGCATGAGTTGTATGAAATCGCATCTTTGGTAATAACAAACGTTTCGGATTCCTAGATATTTTACCCTTAGGCTCTTTTCTGTCCAAAACTATAGTGACCAATGTTAGGGTGCGACATCAGAACTATCATCATCCAACTTGTGGCTCCATTTGCAAAAATTAAATGAAGTTGTTCTAGGAGGTAAAACACATACGAATACACTGCCATGCACAAATTTATCCTTCAAAGTATACCATCATCTGATACATCACTTCCCGCGCCACCGGTGAGTTTTGGTCTTAATCCAGATCTAAAATATGCGAAGGTTTCGCTA
This sequence comes from Nicotiana attenuata, assembly GCF_001879085.1. Classification (NCBI taxonomy): domain Eukaryota; kingdom Viridiplantae; phylum Streptophyta; class Magnoliopsida; order Solanales; family Solanaceae; genus Nicotiana; species Nicotiana attenuata. The sequence goes on from NW_017670668.1 coordinate 113,042, forward strand.
TAATCACTCTTACTTACATTTTCTTTGAGAATCCATATGCATTACTGTATACTCATAAGTCACCAGAAATTTTGATACACTAAAAATAGGATATTTGGTAAACATAAAACTGAATATTTGGCGTACTGAATAACCATAAACTTGCTAACTGAAAGACTGTATAACTGGTAACTGAGGTAAATTGCTAATCGTAAGACATGATAACTGCTTTTGTACTTTCTGATAAGGTTATGCTCAAATCTGTAATACTATCCATTGCATCCCACTTTTAACATATCCATTGCATCCCACTTTTAACATCCTCTCAAATCTCATGTTTACCAACCTGTACTCCATAATTATACCCCCATTAGGCAATTATCCTCTCTAGGACCTTAGGTTTCTCCTGCGCGTCACTTGGGCATCCAATACGTTTGGAATTCGATAGGAAGAGAAGGTTAATTATTGCTCTAAGCTTCATGGAACGATCTAGAGTAGAAAGAAATGAGACAATCCTGGATGTCTTGGTAGTTAACCATTTATATGTGTGGCCGGCACACACATATAAAGGAAACTCCACTAGACACGGCTTCATAGACTCCCTAGGACTCTTGAACCTAGTGCTCTGATACCAAGCTTTGTCACGCCCCGAACCTGGGCCTGGACGTAACACGACGCTCGATTCCTGACTACATGTGACCGAGCGAACCAACTGACTGGCTGAATAAACATGTGATATCCTAACATACTGAATGCGGAAGATAAATTAACACATGGTGATATACTAAAAGTCTAGATGATAAAATCAAAGTGCGGAAATACTAATACAATTCTGAAACATATTTGCAGCCAACATAGCTTAACATGAAAAGCCTGAGACTCTGTCTAACTATTACTCTAGTCTATGAAGCCTCTAATGAAGTACTGAAAACACTGACTGCCTGTAAATACTGAAATACCGTAAAGTAATGATAATGCCTCGAAAGAACCGGGGATCACCAAACAGCTGGTATGAGAATCCTAGCGCTCTGAATCATCAACCTGTAAATCATTACCTGCATCGTGAGATGCAGCCCCCGGGCAAAGGGACGTCAGTACATTTAAATTGCACTGGTATGTAAAGCAACTGAAAGAAAGAATTATAAATGCTAAATCTGAAACTAAGCTGATAACTGAGAATTGATAATTGGTACTGAAATGATACTATTGAAATAGAAGCTGAAATGATAGCTGATAACTGGTAACTAAAATGATAACTGATAACTGATAACTGGACTGATAACTGATAACTGAACTGATAACTGATAACTGAACTAATAACTGGTAACTGATAACTGAAATGGTAACTAATAATTGAACTGAAAGGAAGTAAGGATATGAATACTTCCTCTTCTGAATGATGAATAACCTGTTTATTTGAATAAATAAACTGCGGCCTCAGGCCCAATATATATATATATATGTGCACAACTGCGGCCTCGGGCCCAAGTATACGTATACATAGCTGCGGCCTCAGGCCCAAAGATGCATAAAGCATAAACTGCGGCCTCAGGCCCAAAGATGCATAAAGCATAAACTGCGGCCTCATGCCCAAATACAGGTGTTCAACATTCAGGAATTGAGTTTCATACTGAAATACATGATGCTGAAATACTGAACCATACTGAGTTACATGATACTTGAATGCTGAATCACACTGAGTTACATAATACTGAAATACCGAATAGAACTAGACAGAGACAACTATTCTTGAACTAATTATGAACACTGAAACTTCAACTGTTTATGACATGCTGATTAAGCAATACTGAGACTCAGGGACATTAATCCCAAGTCTATATTGAATACGAACTAAGCTCACAACGTTCAGAATGAAAGTCATGAACGAGTTATGAAGCTGGAGAATAGAAGTTCTGCAACTATTCAAGGAACTAGGTTTTACTATATTTCTGAGGCAATTGATAACGTGGTAAAAGAAACATAGTGTAAGGAGAATCACTAACATTCCCAAACATAGAGAGTTTGCCTCACATACCTTAACTTCCTGCTCTTGAGCGTAATACAACGTTTGTCAACCCTTTGAACTCTAATCTATAGCAATCAAGTCAAGGGACTCCATATTAGCTATGATGCTCATGTTTTGGTCACTTNTTACTACTCCTTTAACTCATTCATACCTAAGCCGAATTTACGGGGTGTTACAATTGTCAAGAAGAATACGTTACAAACCAAAGCCAAGAAACGTTACATGTTTAAATTAAAGGACCATTAAGCATGGAACGTTATCAAATGGTTAGATTCAAGAAACTAATTGATTTTGATAGCCATAATAAACAATAATAGCCATTTAAAGCTAATAAAATATTATATTCAAAGCTATTCACACACATTAAATATATTCAAAAAATAGTATAATAAAGATCCTTTAATATAATATAACAAGAATGAACCTAGACAACATTTTGAATATCTCTTTTTGAGTTACCAAATTATTTTTCTAATAGTACATATATTTCATAAATTCTTAACGAATTTGTTGAATCAGTGAAGGTCTCTTCATACACTAAGTACATGCATATAGGAAACACAAATACGTAGTGCTTATTTCTTACGACTATATGAATTTGAATTTTATTTCAAATTATGTATTTGTTTTTTAGTTCTTTTTACTTTAGATGAAGAATTAATAGCACTTATTTCCTAAACATCTTGAGATTGTAATTTAGAAAATGGAAAAACCGCAAGGGAGTTCAGTGTAACGGACAAGGTGGCAATTCAAAATGATTGTTCAATGGAGTTGCAAACTGCCACTTGCCATTTTTTATATTTTGCATAGGGCACGATGGAAGAAATAGATTTGTATAAGGGCCTATTACTAGATAATATTAGTCAAGTTAGCACTTTTACTTTACGTCCCCTGCTTTTCTAGGAGTTTAGCTTTATATGTCAATTGAAAATATATAAAAAAATCATACTATTTTTTATTGTTTTATACATCACTAGAAAATATAAAAAACTTTCAGCACTTTTTGGCCTGAGATGAGCTAAATACCTAATTTATTTTTATCCGGAAAGCCTTAATGATGAATTTACATAGAATACAACTCTATATAGACTTATTTATATTTTCTATAACTGCTTTAATAAAATTACTTTTAGTACAACTTATTTTAAAATCAGCACTTTTTAATTAAATTATATACACCTTTTTAATTCCTAAAATCTCCCCTTGATATTCTTTCTCAATTAAAATATGTCTTTCTGATTCTCACGTATTTATTACTATCAATTTTCCCCAATCTCTCAAATAAAAAATACTCCATGGTCTCATAACGCATATCCCCTTTCTACGTGATTTCTCCATGATTCTCACGTATATCCCCTTTCTGTATCAAGGTAATATATCTGTGTAGGGGCCGATATTCATAGAAAACATATTGCTCTGCCCAAGTTTCTTTGACAATGTATTATTTTATATTATATATACTATATATTATTTTATTGTATATTTTTATCATATATACATTATATTTGTTTCCCCAAATTTGCTTATTCTTTATCACTCCATCAGCAAAATGTATTTACTTCTCCCAAGTTTTTAATTAATCTATATATATATATATATATATATTCTTACAAAACTTAAGCTCAAACGTAATAAATTATAAAACAAAAAACGTAATAAGACAACNTACCAAATTATTTTTCTAATAGTACATATATTTCATAAGTTCTTAACGAATTTGCTGAATCAGTGAAGGTCTCTTCATACACTAAGTACATGCATATAGGAAACACAAATACATAGTGCTTATTTCTTACGACTATATGAATTTGAATTTTTTTTCAAATTATGTACATAAAATTATGTATTTGTTTTTTATTTCTTTTTACTTTAGATGAAGAATTAATAGCACTTATTTCCTAAACATCTTGAGATTGTAATTTAGAAAATGGAAAAACCGCAAGGGAGTTCAGTGTAACGGACAAGGTGGCAATTCAAATTGATTGTTCAATGGAGTTTTCGGCAATTCAAAATGGTCATGCTGAAAACTAACTGGCTAACTAGGGCCACTCTTCCAAATATAGTGGATAACGAGGGCGTACCTCCACCCTTAGCAAAAATCAGTAGGAATTCATCTCTATTAGAAGTGTTCGGCTACGTGTATGCTTGTGCAAGTGTTTTTAACAAGAATTCTACCAATTAGAAAACATAAAAAAAGGAGAACGGACCGCACGTACGATGTTTCCTCACAACTTCCAAGCGATAAAGTTGATACCGGTAAGCAACCCACAATCACATTATTAAACAAACAGGAATGCCTCCACAGGCCGTCACAATTCTATACAATCATCCCCTGACATAGCCCACCTTATTTCGCCACGTGTGCAAATAATAAGATAATAGGTACCGCCTTATTTCGCCACACGTGCATCACAATGTTCCCTCCTTATTCCGCCACATGCGCAACCCACATATAAGCATATAACATATCCCGCCTTATTACTCCGCATGTGCAAAACATCAATAACAACAACAGCACAGCAAAGACCTCGTGCAACCCTTCAAAATCAACCGCACGGCAGAAACCTCGTGCATCACAGTATTCACAATTGCACAGCAGAAACCTCGTGCATCACAGTATCAACAACCGCACGGCAGAAACCTCGTGCATCACAGTCTCAAGTACAACACAACAAACGACAATATATACAGGAACAAACCAAGAGAATCAACTCAGGTATTTCCGTTCACCAAAAGATGGTACAACTAACTCACAAGGAATAACCGTAACAGAGAAATACTAAGCGCAATAAGAACAACTCAACAAGGGAGAAATAATATGAAACAACGATTCCGTAATACTAAGTTCAACAACAAGGAAGTTAACATGAATCAAAGAATTACAATTTAAGGGAATATCAACTGAATATAGGATATCTAACTTCTTTCCAATTAAGACCAATTAATTACACGAGAGATAGAAATAATACTTTCCAAATAAAGACAAGCACTTAGGAATGATAATGTGACTATAGAAGGGTAATGTCTACAGTGAAACAAGTAAAAGTCAATTAGGCAACAAGAATAAGCCAAAAAGGGGCAAATAATTTCCAAGTAAGACATGTAAAGGTGAAGCTAATAACAGGGAACTCAATCGTATCAAGAACAACTTTATATTCGGTGATTACAAGGATCTAAGAGCCTAAAAGGGGCAATTTTCCACAAATAAATCCGAACACGCACTCGTCACCTCGCGTACAAGGAATACAATCAACAAGGAAGACTCAAATCCTAAGGGGAAGTCCCCCATAAAGGTTAGGCAAGATACTTACCTCGAACCGGCTAAAATCAAGTAGCAACCACGTTCTTGCCACGAGTACTCGACTCCAAATGGCCCAAATCTATTCAATTAAATCACACATTGTGAATAACATCTCAAGCAACTGATTCTACTATTTAATTCAAGGCTAAAGCGTGAAATTAGGCAAAATGACCAAAATGTCCCTCAGGCCAACGTCTCGGAATCGGATAATTTTTATATTTTCAGAACCCTCGTCCTCTCACGAGTCTAACCATATAAAAATCTCCCAAATCGGAGGTCAAACACCCCCTCAAAACTCAATAATTCGGTCTATGAAGTTCTACCCATTTTTACATTAAAAAACTCTGANTAGTATAAACTTATATGAAAATGTATATAAGTATACAATACAACATACCTTCATTGTATAGTATCACTTTACTTCATCTGATGTATACATTGAGGGGGAAAAAACTAAGGTATACTACTAATAAATACCGTATACAATATATGATATAATGTAAACCTATATGACATTGGTATAAGTATACAATACAACATACCTTTTATTGTAGAATACCACTTTAGTTTATCGGATGTATATTACTAATCAATATAGTATACAATATATTATATATAATATAAACTTATATGACACTTGGAATATATAATATACAATAAATCATATCTTTGTTACATGTTATAGATTGATTATGATCTATTTTGTTCCGTTTTTTTTGGGTACTTTTTATTTAAAGATTATTTCTCCTGCTACTAGAGAAAAGAGAATTTGATAAAGAATGGATTGTTGTTTGAGAATATGGTGGAGAAGGAGAATACAAATAAAAAGGCAATGGAGAATTTTCCGTATTAAGTTTTCTTATTTATAGGAATTCTGATGGAGTAATTTTAGGGAACAATTGATTTTATTAAATGTGTTTGATATTCAGTTTCCTTATTTATAGGAAGATACCGTATTTAAGGGTAATTTCCTTTATCCTTTTATCGCGTTTAAGTTGTAAGATATGTTATTTACTTTATAGTGGTAGATTAAGAAATATTTTATAATTATACATGTATTTATGTAAACTCCCCTTTATTAATTTTGAAACTAGTCCTTTTCAATTTATCTAAACTTGCTTTCCGGACCTTTTCCGGTAGCATATCACAATAAAGCTTAATGGACATTACCAGTTGAAGCCCCAATGCAAATGTCAGCAATTAAAACAAACGTTCAGTAGCTGCAACATCACAATATTATATTTCCTGTCGCATACCAATTAAGGAGCCTCTACATGATAGAAACATGAAGCTCAAAAAGCTAATGCACAAGTTACAAACATTACATTTCATGAATTTTAGTTTCATATACCAAAAAAGTTATAGTTTGGAAATCTTACAATATTGATATTTCACATCCGTAAATTGATTCTATCGAAAACCATAAATCTTAAGCTTATTGTTTACCTTGGTCCAGATAAAACTGAAGCCAATTTCGTACTAATAGTGGCTTCTCTCTGTTGGTTGCCTGCCCCAAACTGAGGTACGTTGGTGAAATTGTAATCCAAGTTGGATTCGACAGACACTAAACCTTCCAGTGCCTTAACCACCAATGTCATTGAAGGTCTCTTGGTGTAATCTCCCTGTAAACACCATGCAGCAATGCTCATCATTTCTGTCACTTCTTCTTTGTGGAGCTGCATATCCTCGTTGTTTTTGTCAACCATATCCATGAGCTGCTCTTGTTCCGCTTTTCTCCTAAAAACACTAACCAAATGGACATCTTCTTCATCAGCTTGGGACCGATCCAAATTCTTTCTACCACAGAGGAGTTCCAAGAGCACAATTCCAAAGGCATACACATCAACTTTCTCAGTGATTATGGAACTCAACCATTCAGGGGCAAGATACCCTGGTGTTCCTCTCATTCTAGTTACAACTTTGCTTTTGTCTTTCTCGATTAGTTTTGACAACCCAAAATCAGATATCTTAGCATTGAGATGTTGATCTAGAAGGATATTTTGTGGTTTGATGTCCAAATGAATTATCTTCTGGCTGCAATCCTCGTGTAGATAAGCTAACCCTTTGGCAATATCTGATATTATCTTTTGCCTTGTAAGCCATGTAAGCCCATTTTCATGGGAAATCCACCTATCCAATGATCCATTTATCATGTACTCGTAGATTAGAAGCCTGTGACTTTTCTCGGCACAAAATCCAATGAGTTTTACCAAATTGACATGGTGAATGCCACCAACTATATTTACCTCTGTTAAGAATGATTCTTTTACTTGACCTAGACCATCTAGATGCTTCACGGCTATTTTGGTTCCATTACTCAGTGTTCCCTCATATACAGTGCCAAATCCTCCTTCCCCAAGCTTTTTGCTGAAATCTTCTGTAGTTATTTTCAAGTCATTATAAGAGAATCGAGTTAGCATTCCAGGTAAGATTGGTTCTAGATCCAGCAAATACCCAGCCTTGCGGGACTTATTTGTCCTCTTTTTGAACAGAGCAAAGCAAGTACTGATACTTAAAATTATCCCGAACAAAGCTGCAACAATAGATCCTATTATCACTTTAAAACGTCTTGATTTCTTTCCTTCAAGAATGATTGGAGACTGATTCAGCGCCTTTGAGGAATTCTGCACCTTAAGAAATATCGTCTTGCCTCTTCCTCCTTCATTGTCTATGAGAGACAAGACTTCATTAAGTAACAAACAGCTCCCTATATGATTAGAATCCCAATTATTTTCAAAAACAGCTGCTTTGCAAGAACAGTTACTCAGACATGCCCTTTTGCATTCTTCCAATTTTTTCCCCTCAAGCCACAATACGCCAGAACTTAGTTCATGACTGAACTTAAATGCAAAATATACAGTATCCTTAAGCTCTACGAAACTATGATACCGCGAAGAGTCGCAGTTAACCTCTGTCAGCTTTGAACATCCAAGATCTGGTTTCCTGTCAGAAAGAGGCCTGAATAAACTTTCCTCTGGCGGACAAGTACATTGCCCGTTATTTGTACAAATGCTATACCTTCCACACACCATTGGGTACTCACAGTTTTTTACCTCTGACATCAAAATGTCGGATACCTCTTTCCAATCAATTCTGTCCCATTGGTATACCCTTAAATGTCCATCAGGCCCAAGCTTCATGAATTGAGTTGTCGATGTAGAAGGATCTTGTAAAGCAGTAAGGGTTTCACCGTCAAAACTTAAATAAGGAGTAAGAGGATAAAATGAAGTGTAGTAATACTGAGGTGGGTTAGTATCTGCATAAGTGGCCCAGCTTCCGTTGAGAATAGTAAGAGAAAGCAAACCTTGACTCCGATTGGATGCTGAAATGCTTGCTATGAGCTTCTGTCCGCGAACTAAACTTTGCCCCGGAAGCAAAGAGTCCGTTGGATGATCAAAAGACTGCCAAATTGCGTGTTTTCTCTTATCAAATAGCACAAGATTCCCTGTTTCTGTCAAGTTTAAGCCTGAAACAGATTTGCCAGTTGTATTAGTGGACCAAACTAAAGTGCCATCAGAGTCTGCCAAGACCAAATTGCCATCTCGGCCTAGTTGCAAGGTTGCATTGGCTTTCACTGGATGGTTCCTGTTAGCTGACCAAACTAACTGGGGAAAATTTACCATATCGTTCTGTCTGTCGGATCTGTTGTGGAACAAGAGGATACCAAGAAAGCATTCTGTGGCATTGTAATTACAGTAGAAGCCACAGAGGAATCGTGGGCCGGCATTTCCACGAAGAAGTATGGGTGTCAAACCATAGAAGTCGTCAGTGGTGGAATTTATCAGAAGAGACGGCCTGTTGATCCATAAAGAGGAAAGTCCGACAGTAGAATTTGATCGACTGGAATTGATATTCCATGAAGATTGGGATATAGCAAATTCAGACAAACAGAAGAGGAGATAAATGAAGAGAAGGATAGCAAAATATTGTCTCTCTTCTGCAATCATAGCTACTCCCTCTGTGTTATATTAATGCTTGTTGTTGTGCCTTTTTGGGGATATGACCTTCTTATTGTGTACAGTTCAAGAAAGAAAAAGAAAATCATACAAAATTCCAAAGTGATATCTGAACTTGTAATCTGCTCCATACATTAGTTTGTATTAGCTTGCTCAGTAGAAGGGCATCACATTCAATTTCTTCCATTCTGTTGACTTCCTACCACTATTTTCAGCATGCCAACTTTGACTATAAAAATGATTACAAAAATGTGAAAGCGAATGAAGAGCGTTGACAAACAATTGAAGTTGTAAATCCTCATAATTCCATTAGTTTTGATTTCTCAATTTGCAGCAACAAATACATTGATATCACTTGTTTCGTTTAATCCCTGCTGCTGTGTTTTTCATTGATTTAGAGGTTCTCATAAAAAAACTACTACTATAATAAAATTCCTACATCTTTGTCTCTTTGTCAGTCTTTGCCCGGTCAATACTCAATACAGAGAGGGGCCTCACAAAAAAACTTATTCAATGTGCTGTTATCTTCATAATTAAACTTTTGTTGACTTGTACACTCTTTCCAGTAGCTCAGTATTGACTAAGTATAGTACTATAACAAACGACTTCTCATTTTCAAGCATATTTAGCTTGAAAACGGCTTTTTTCCAACCCATAAAAAATGATCTATAAATATCACTTTTGGGATATTTTAAGATACCTGTAACTAAGTAATTTTTGTACCAACCAGCAGTTTTAACTAGTTGAACCGAGTTAAAGCGCTACTAGCATCAAATCGTCTTGTTTGCTCAGTCATTCCAATTGAGTATTGTATAAGCTAATTCTCTGATTACTTAATTTTCTCTAGGTATAATTTTTTTTACGTCATATAAAAAGAAATGCGTTAGGCATGTACTTGACAAAGAAGGATCCAGTGATGAAGCATGCAACAATATGAAGGCAGAGAGAAGGGATGAAAGGGAATGAAATAAAAGGGAAAATACAGACTCACAAACACCTACATGTACATAAAGGAGGATTAGTGATTTACAAGAACATACTAATACCTCCTTGCTATGAGGCCATGTGGATGAACAATAATTCATTTTCTCATAAAAAAGAGATAAACTTTGCATTACTTCTTTCATTATGGCACAATCAGTTGTTCGATACGTCAAAATCTAAAGCAAATGTCAGCACTTAGAACACACGTTCAGTACCTGCAACACCACACTATTTTATCTCCTGTCACATACGAATTGAGGAGCCACTACATGATACTAGTAACATACAAAAACATTGCATTTCATGAATAGTAATCTCATACATCATAAAAAGTTATGCTTAGAAAATCTTTCAATATTAACATTACACAACCATAAATTGGTTCTTTCGAAAACTAAAAATCTTAAGCTTATTATTTACCTTGGTTCAGATAATACTGAACTGATAGTGGCTTCCTCTGTTGGTTGCCTGCCCCAACCTCTGGTAGGTTTGTGAAATTGTAATCTAAGTCGGTTTCAACAGACACCAAACCTTCTAGTACCTTATATAACCACCAATGTCATTGAAGGCCTCTTTGTGAAGTCTCCCTGTAGACACCATGCACCAATGCTCATCATTTCTGTCACTTCTTCTCATCATTTCTGTCACTTCTTCTCTGTGGAGCTGCATATCCTCGTTGTTTTTGTCAACCATATCCATGAGCTGATGTTGTTCCGCTTTTCTCCTAAAGACACTTAGCAAATGCACATCTTTTTCATCAGCTTGGGACCAATCCAAGTTCTTTCGGCCACTGAGAATCTCCAAGATCTCAATTCCAAACGCATACACGTCTACTTTCGCAGTGATTACCGAGCTCAATCGTTCAGGGGCTAAATACCCTGGTGTTCCTCTAAATCTAGTTACCACTTTGCTTTTGTCTTTCTCAATTAGCTTTGACAACCCAAAATCACAGAATAATAGTGTCATACATTAGTAATGTAACTTGGAATACATTAGTACCGAATTATAATGTCATACAAACATTAAGCTAGAATTGGAAATTTTTTAGTAACGAATATTACAAGCCATAAACTGTTTTACACGGCACTTGGACTGCTGCAGCTCTTAATGCATGTTTCTAACAGATAATGAAAATTATCCCGAACAAAGCTGCAAGAGTAGATCCTATTATCACTTTGAAAGGTCTTGATTTCTTTCCTCCAGAAATGATTGAAGACTGATCATTCTGTGCGTTTGAGGAATTCTGCACCTTAAGAAATACTGTCTTGTATACCTCATCCTTGTAGTCTGTGAGAGAGAAGACTTCATTCACTAACAAACATCTCCCTTTTGCAGCCCCATCCCAATAATATGCGAAAGCAGCAGCTTTGCAGGAACAGTTACTCAAACAGGCCCTTTTGCAATCTTCCATTGATTTCTCCTCTAACCAAAATTTGCTTGTCATTAGTGAATGAATGAACTCAAATGCAAAATATGTGGTGTTCTTGAGCTCTAGGAGACTATGGTACTGTGAAGAGTTGCATGAAATGGAGTTCACCTCTGTACATCCAAGATCTGGCTTCCTTTCATTACTTGTCCTGAAGAAATTTCCTTCAGCTGGACAAATACATTGCCCGCCGTTTGTACAAATGCTGTATCTTCCACACACCAATGGGTACCCGCAGTTCCCCACATCTGGCGTCAATATGTCAGATTCCTCTTTCCAATCAAGGACGTCTAGTTGGTATACCCGTAAATGTCCATCATGTCCAAGCTTCATGAATTGAGCTACTGGTTTAGGATGGTGTGGTAAAGCAGTAAAGGTTTGAAGGTCAAACTTGAAATAAGGACTATCTGGATAACGGTCAGCATAGTAAAACTGAGGTGGGTCAGAATCTACGTAAGCGACCACGCTTCCGTTAAGGATAGTAAGAGAATGCAAACCTTGACTCCAATTGGATGCTGAAACGCTTGCTATGAGCTTTTGCCCGGGGACCAAAGTCTGCCCCAGGAGCAAAGAATCTGTAGGATGATCAAAAGATTGCCAAATTATGCGATTTCTCTTATCAAAGAGTACCAGATTTCCCATTTCTGTGAAGTTCAAGCCTGAAACGGATTGGCCAGTTATATTAGTGGACCAAACAAGAGTGCCATCAGAGTCTGACAATACCAAGTTTCCATCTTCTCCTAGTTGCAAGGTTGCATTGGCTTTGACGGGCTGATTTCGGTTAGCAGACCAAACTAACTGCGGAGAATATATCACATCATTCTCGATAAAGGAGAATAAGAGGACGCTAAGAAGGCATGATGTGACCTTCTCATCGCAGTAGAAGCCACAGAGAAATCGTGGACCGTTGTTGTCAACTCATCTCAGAAGAAGAGGTGTCACAATCACCCGAGGAAATATGTCTGTGGAATTAACAATAAGAGATGGTCTATTGATCCAGGAAGTGGATAGGCCGGCTGTAGACTTTAAAAGACTAGCATTTATGCTCGACGAAGGTTGGGATAATGCAAACCTGGATGTAAAGAAGTGGAGATAAATGATGAGTATTAGGATAGGAAAATACACTCTAACCATTGCTTTCTAAACGAAGTTAAAGCTTATAAGAAAATGTCTGAAATCTGGAGCAGTTTGCTAGCTAGCTACTCCTTCTGTATTATACTAGTATTACTAATGCCTGGTGTTGTGCCTTTTCTTTCGGAATGCGTCTCTCTGGTAATACAAGACAGCTGCCTCACATAAACTTTTATTCCATGTGTTATTGACACTCATTTTCTATTTGCCACAAACTGAAAACGATCATTTTCAGAGATTCTTTTTACACGTGAAGCATGAATATGATAGTACTAATTAAGTGAGAAGACATACTGGTGTCTTCCTTTTTCGGATTATTTTAAAGAATCTGGAGACCAGAACTTCCCCTTTCTCTATTTCTTTATTCTTACAAAATTCCAGGTTGCTTTTTATTATAAAACTAGTTTCTGGCCGCGTGCGTTGCACCTCAATACCGAGTCATAAATTATATATTTTATAAAATAATATCAATATTATTAAAATAAATATTTGAGTAAATAATAATACACAAAAAAAAACAAAATATAGGTCTTTGTAACAATGATCAATTCATCCCATATTCCGAGGACCTTTTACGAATGATGCCGAAAGTAATAACTTTGACCAACCTTTTCTCCTCTATTGATAAGGCTCAAGGCCATTGCAATAATCCTTCCGAATTGTAAGAAAACCATGATTGTCTAATCAACCAATATTCTCACTAAACATACTATGAAGAAACCCTTTGTAGTACATGAATCAATACTTCTTTTGCCTGTGAGAGCTATAAAGTTAACACTAAATAGTAAATGTGGGCATTCACTAATTAAATTAGAGCCGTAATAAGCTTCTTTAAGTAAGGCAGTGCTCTAGAGACTTTTATTATCTATACTCAGTGGCGGATCCAGGATTTTAAGATTGTGGGTGCTTCACTTTTACAAGAACATACTAATACCTCCTTACTATGAGGCCATGTGGATGAACAATAACTCTTTTTCTCATAAAAAAGAGATAAACTTTGCATTAGTTCTTTGATTATGACTCGATCAGTTGTTCGATACAGCAAAATCTAAACTTGCTTTGTGGATCTTTTCTTATAGCGTATCAGAATAAAGCTTACTGAACATTACCAGTTGAAGTCCCTAAAGCAAATGTCAGCACTTAAAACACACGATCAGTATCTGCAACACCACACTATTATATCTCCTGTCGCATACAAATTGAGGAGCCACTACATGTAGTAACATGAAGTTCAAAAATCTAATGCAGAAGTTACAAAAACAATATTACATTTCATGAATTGTAATCTCATACACCATAAAAGGTTACGCTTTGAAAATCTTGCAATATTGATATTACACAACCATAAATTGGTTCTTTCAAAGACTCAAAATCTGTTTACCTTGGTCCCGATAAAACTGAAGGAAATCTTGAACTGATAGTGGCTTCCCTCTGTTGGTTGCCTTCCCTAACTTCAGGTATGTTAGTGAAATTATAATCTAAGTCGGTTTCAACAGTCACCAAACCTTCCAGTACCTTAACCACCAATGACATAGAAGGCCTCTTGGAGAAATCGCCCTGTAAACACCATGCAGCGATGCTCATCATTTCTGTCACTGCTTCTTTGTGGAGCAGCATATCCTCGTTGTTTTTGTCAACCATATCCGTGAGCTGCTGTTGTTCCACTTTTCTTCTAAAGACACTTAGCAAATGCACATCTTCTTCATCAGCTTGGGACCAATCCAAATTCTTTCGCCCACAGAGAATTTCCAATAGCACAATTCCAAAGGCATACACGTCAACTTTCTCAGTGATTACCGAGCTCAACCATTCAGGGGCTAAATATCCTGGTGTTCCTCTCATTCTAGTCACAACTTTGCTTTTGTCTTTCTCAATTAGCTTCGACAACCCAAAATCAGATATCTTAGCATTGAAATACTGATCTAGAAGGATGTTTTGTGGTTTGATGTCCAAATGAATTATCTTATGGCTGCAATCCTCATGAAGATAAGCTAATCCCTTGGCAATATCTGATATTATACATTGCCTTGTCTTCCATATAAGCCTATTTTCTTGCTTTTCATGAGAAATCCACCTATCCAACGATCCATTTACCATGTACTCATAGATCAGAAGCCTGTCGTTTTTATCCGCACAAAATCCAATAAGTTTTACCAAATTGACATGGTGAATGCCACCAACTATGTTTACTTCTGTTAAAAATGAATCCTTTACTTGACCTACACCATCCAGATGTTTCACAGCTATTTTAGTGCCATTACTCAGCGTTCCCTCATATACAGAGCCAAATCCTCCTTCCCCGAGCTTTTTGCTGAAATCTTCTGTAATTATTTTCAGCTCATTGTAAGAGAATCGAGTTAGAATTCCCGGTAACAGTGGTTCTATATCCAGAAAATCCCTATCCTTGCTGGACTGTGACCTCTTTTTGAAAAGTATAAACCAAGTAGTGATACTTAAGATTATCCCCACGAGAGCTGCAAGAGTAGATCCCAGTATCACTTTGACAGGTCTTGATTGCTTTCCTCCAGAAGTGATTGGTGACTGATTCTGCACCTTAAGAAAAACTGTGGTCTTGTCTCTTCCCTCCCCGTTGTCCATGATTGAAAAGACTTCATTCAATAATAAACAGTTTTTCGTTCGAGTCCCATCCCAAACAACAGCTTTGCAAGAACAGTTACTCAGACAAGCCGTTTTGCAATCTTCCAACTTTATCCCCTCGAACCATATGCTTGAATTCAGTTGAAAGTTGACATCCAATGCAAAATATCTGGTGTCGCTGAGCTCTAGAAGACTATGGTACTGCAAAGAGTCGCAAGTTATGGGTGTCAACGCCGTACATCCAAGATCTGTTTTTCTACCGATAGATGGCCTGAAAAAGTTCCCTTCGTACGGACAATTACATTGCCCGTCACTTGTACATATGCTATATCTTCCACACACCATTGGGTACCCACAGTTTCCTACATCAGATTCAGATGTCCAAACATCAGATACCACTTTCCAATCAAGCTCATATATGTCAAATTGGTATAGCCGTAAATGTCCATTATGCTCCAGCTTCATGAATTGAGCAAAAGTAGACGCAAGGCTAAGGGTATGGCCGTCAAAACTTAAACCAGTATCGTTCGTATAATCTGAAGCATAGTAATACTGAGGTGGATTAGAATCTGTGTACGCCACAAGGCTTCCGTTGAGAATAGTAAGCGAAAATAAACCTTGACTCTTATTGGATGCTGAAATGCTTGCTATAAGCTTCTGACCGGAAACCAAATCCTGCCCTGATAACAAAGAATCCGTTGGATGATCAAACGACTGCCAAATTGCGCTATTTCTCTTATCAAAGAGCACGAGATTCCCTCTTTCTGTCAAGTTTAATCCTGAAACAGATTTTCCAGTAGTATTAGTGGACCAAACAAGAGTACCATCAGAATCTAACAAGACCAAATTGCCATCTTGGCCTAGTTGCAACGTAGCATTGGCTTTCACTGGACGGTTCCTGTTAGCAGACCAAACTAACTGGGGGTAAAGTATAGTATATTTTTTCTCACTAGCGGTGTTGTTGTAGAGTACTAAGAGGGTACCAAGAAGGCATCCCGTGACTTCGTAATTACAGACGAAGCCACAGAGGAACTGAGAGCCAGAATCTTTTCCACTCAGAAGGATGGGTGTAATGGCGGAGAAGTCTGTGGTGGAATAATTACGATTAATGAAAGGATTATTGATCCAGAAAGTGGGAACTCTGGCGGTGGAATTCCAAAGACTGACATTGAAATTCCACAACTGTTTGGATATAGCGAACTGAAAAGAATAGAAAATGAGATAAATGAAGAGAATGACAGGAAAATGCAGTCTCCATTCTGCCATCATTGCTTTCTAAACGAAGCCAACAGCAAACTTAATGCTTTTTCGGGATATGACCTCTTATTGTGTACAGTTCAAGAAAGAAAAAGAAAATCATACAGAATTCCAAAGTGATATCTGTAATTGTAATTTGCTCCATACATTAGTTTCTATTAGCTTGGGTCTGTTTTTCAATCTTTGCTCAGAAGAAGGCGCATCACATTTAATTTCTTCCATTCTGTTGACTTCCAATCAGCAGCCAACTTTGACTATAACAACGATTTCTCAATTTATTTATTACAATTTGAAAGCAAATCATGTTCGTACAGTAAAGCATGAATATAATATAGGACACTACGACTTCCAGACACAATGTTCTGTGCTTTGAAAAATGAAAATTAGAGGATTTTATTAAGATTTTGCATCTTCCTAGTTGCTGCAGGTTCTGGGCATTTCATTCAATTATTATATCTCAAAGTTTAGCTTCATCTTGTTATGCTAAAAAAAATTCCTTATGACTTAATGCCTTAATATATGATTCAATTCACAAACTGTGTAAAAGTGAATCTTGAATCTCAAATTATTATTGACTGCAAATTCTGAACTTCTAGAAAATGTGTAACTCCAGTGAATGCAGTTTGGTCCGAAAGCTAACAGGAGACTGTTTCGTTGCCATGCTTCATATATACTCATTTTCACTTCTAACAAAATCTTTGTATTCCTCTTTGTTTCTATTAGCTGTTGTGCTTTCTTGGATATGCACCTTCTGGTTTGTGTACAGTTAAGGAAAGAAAACTATTATATATTCCAACAGGTGTGTCTCTTTGTCAATCTTTGGCCGGTCAACAAGGAGATGGGCTTCACAATAACTTTTTCAATATGCTATTATCCTTTGAAGCAGCTGACTATTGACTAGAGACGGCAACGGGGTGGGTCACTATGTTAAGGCTTTACCTCGCAAAAAGTTTAATCCATCCCATTGCCAAATCTACAATTGACTATAAGATTATATATAACAAAAAATTACTCCTAAATGCTTGCAGATGGATTTTGCTAGTAAATTATGATTGTGATTATTAGTGTTAGAAAAATAGTGGATATGCTATCTCAAAAGAAAGTGTCAAGATTCATATTTTCTCATAATGCCTGGGTTCATTTTATTGAACATTTAGTGTCTTTATTATTTCATCGAATAATGTGTTACACCTAAGTTTCAATGATGACAATAGTGCAAATCTAACTGTATCTATTTAATTGCAGGAAATTAGGAAGGCTGTACTAATTCAAAGGAAGTCAATTTGTTAAAGATATCAGAAAGGAAACAAGATCAAATGCAACAAGGACAATGCTAAATCAAAAGATGTCAAGGCCATCAAAAAGAAAACAAGATCAAGTGCAGTCGCTATAGGAAGTCAGTCCCTACTTCAAGGATTAATTTGGAATCTGGAGATTCTGAAGATTGATCGATCAAGTCAAGCCACAAATCACTCCCTTGATTATGAATACGAAAAGGAAGGACGAAAATGAATCCAGCCCATCTCTTGAGCAGGATTCGGAGGCACCCTTTGGGTCAAAACTCTTAGAATATTTGTGCCTCAATCAAGGGTCAATCTGCAACGGCTACTCAAAACTCTCGTATAAGAAGATTGGCAGACTCAAGAATTCAATTACGCAACTTACCACTGCTTTCTATGTCTTCCTAGTTCTTAGCACAAACACTGTATTCCTAAGTTTACTAGTGTCTCAAAAGATAGGAAGTGTTAGGTAGCAAAACAAGAGTTGTGTCGAGCTTATAAAGCATTATTGCTGAAAATCGTTAGTGGCAAAGAATCCATAAAAGTTGTGATAAGTGTATTATGTACATATTGAACAAACTTTGCATGAATAAGTTGAAAAAAAAAAAACAATCTTAACTTCCGTGAACATTGGAGGAGAAATTTACACAGCAGCAAAACTAGAAATTAGCCAAATTCTCCTCATCTTGGGCCTGATAGGATTGAAGGTAGTAAAGGAGTTGAATCTGAAAAAGTAATACGTATTTGGTAATTTACCGACTGTTTGTGGCTTAAGGAAGCTATAGTCCAGATTCTTTTCAATATCCAAAACACCTTCCATTGCCTTGACCACCATTGACATTGAAGGCCTCTTCGTGTAGTCACCTTGTAAACACCAGGCAGCAATCTGCATCGTCTCTATTACTTCTTCTTTGTAAGACTGCATATCTTCACTATGCTTATCAATAAGATCCACCTATTGCCCTTCCTCTGCCTTTTTCTTGAATAAGTTCAACATTACCCTTTGCTCTTCAGACTCGGATGCCTCAAAATGTCTTCTTCCACTCAAAATTTCCAAGATCACAATGCCAAAGCTGTAGACGTCTACCTTTTCTGTTATAACTCCACTAAGCCATTCAGGAGCCAAATAACCAGGAGTGCCTCTCATCGTAGTCATGACTTGGCTCTGATTCCGGTCAATTAGCTTTGAGAGCTCGAAGTCAGAGAGTTTAGCGTTGTCCTTCTCATCTAGGAGTATGTTTGGGGGCTTAATATCCAGATGTAGAATCTTTTGCCTGCATTCTTCGTGAAGGTAAGCTAATCCTTTGGCTATGTCTTGAATAATCTTCCGCCTGCAGTTCCAATCAAGAGTGAGCTCTTGTTTCCCATGGTAGATCCATTTTTCAAGTGATCCATTGCTCATAAACTCATAGACTAAAAGCCTATGAGACTTCTCAGCGCAGAAGCCAATTAATTGTACCAGATTTACATGATGTATGCTGCCAATAGTTTCAACCTCAGCTAGGAATGATTTTTTGACTTGGCCTATTCCGTCAAGGCGTTTCACTGCAATCTTTGTGCCATCTTCTAAGCATCCTTCAAAAATTGACCCAAATCCTCCTTCACCGAGCTTCTTTGTAAAGTTCTCCGTTGCAGCCTTTAGATCATCGTAAGAAAATCTAGTGGGCATTCCTGTCACGTGATCTAGATAACTCTCCTCGTCTTCAATGGCTTTTCTCCTCTTCCAGAATATGAAAACTGCAATTGCAATTATGATGCCTAAGATGGCAATTCCTATGACAGAGCCCAGTATAGCACCATTAACGCGCTTTTTCCCATTTGCAGCAGCTGGTTCAGCTTCGACCTGTACTTTTATAAATGCATAGGAATCGTACCTTGTCCTTTCCTTCTCATTATTCATCAGTGAAAAGATCTCGGATGGTAGGTAGCATTCCCCCATGGAAGAGTTTAAACCACTACGAAATAAAGCAGCTTTACAGGAACAGTTCCTCAAACATGCATCTTTACAGGTATTCATATCTGTGTTTGTAATATCTGCAGTAAATGCAAAGTAATCTACATCTTGAAGTTCCAAAAACCTGTGGTTATTTATCGCATTACAAATCAACCTTGTGATCTCAGAACAACCCAGATTAGCCTGCCTATCATTTATCTGTCTGAAATAGCTTGTTGAATTAGAGCTTGATTTGGGACAACTACATTGCCCCCTGAGCAAATGCCATATCTTCCACAGACGATGGGGTAATTGCACTCGCCGTAAAAACCTGTCAGGAGATCATCCACCTCTTTCCACTGACATTGCCACTCATACACTTTCAAGTATCCGTTAGACTCCAGTTTCATATATTGAGCTGAGGATGCTGGAGGAATAGAAACCAGTGTCCGTGGATAGTTGGGATCACTAGAATTTGAGAATAAAACTAAGCTTTCATTCAAATACATGACATACATGGAACCTCTACTCGCATTGAAGTCACCAACAGACCTTGTAAAGTATGTTTGGGGAGGATTTGACTCGACGAGAGCAGTGAAACCATCGTCGGTAGCAGAGAAAGAAAAGAAACCTCCTTTAGTCCAGTTTGTTGTTGAAACACTTGCTGTTAGCTTCATTCCTGATACTAACTTCTGTCCTGGAACCAAAGAATCAGTTGAGTGATCAAAAGATTGCCAAACAGTTGCATTTTTGGCATCAAACAGAACAAGGTTTCCCTCATCAGTCAAGTTTAAGCCAGCAACAGATTTTCCAACACTGTTTGTTGACCAAGCCAAAGTACCATCAGCATCTCTAAGCACCAAGTCTCCTTGTGCTGTAAGCTGCAATGTAGAATTGATCCTAACTGGACTATTCCTGTTAGCAGACCAAACCACTTGTGGGAACCCAACATTGGGAGAAGTAATAAAGGAAACACTATTGGTTTGCACAACGAAGATGGCAAAGAGGTAACTCTCACAATTCCCATTACAGTAGAAACCACAAGCATATTTTGGACCAAGGGTTCCTCTTAGTAGTACAGCCCTTACTATTGAACCATCAGTGAAATTCACTGAATGGGGTGCAGAAAAGCTGTTAACCCAAGTTGTAGAAAGATTTGCAGTTGGCTAATCAAAACGTTGGCTGCTTATCAAATGAAAAGAACAACAAAGAATGAAGAAGCAAAGAAAAATCCAGCATAAAGCCATAAAGAAGACTGGATGATAAAGAAAACTTTAACAGAAGGCAAAATGCCTTTAGTTCATCATGAGAGGAAAACAAATGAATTCAAATGTGAGTTCTTCGATTGGCTGAAAGAGTCTAAGCTCGGTGCATTAAGCTATTATTTGTCTTTTCATCCATGAATGCATCTTGGTCAACCTTTAATTTTCTAATTGCAAAATTCGAAATATAATATTGTCAGGAAAGCAACAAACACCTACTTTCTACAACTTGGAGAACAAGAGGAATAAAGGAATGCGTTGACCTTATACATCTAGTCCAAATTCACATCCTCCTCGAATTGGCTATTTGTAAACTAGTTTCTGGATGCATGTGTTGCACGTGTATTCTGTGTCAATCAGTATAAATTTTCTAAAACTACATAATATTGAAATGTGTGTGATATATACATAAAACAAAAATTGAAGGTTAAAAGGGATGAAATAAATATTTACTATATATGCCATCATAATTTGTTAAACTAAAACTTATAAGTAGATCACACTTTTTGTGTTATAAAAAAGGTCATATATAGACTTGTTTACCCTTAAAATGGTAATAACAATTAGATTTGATTTTGTGGTTCTAAAAATGCGTGATCTGTTTTTATGCTAGTTGTTAGGCAATAGATGCTAAGTGAAAGATTAGAAGATAAGATAAGAGTTTGTAGATAGTATAATAATCAAACCGACTGGCTGGAAATCGGGGCCTCGAGCTGGCGTATACGGGGCCTCGAGGTCGAGTCGGACGCCCGGCTAAGGGCAGTCAATGGAGGATTAATAGTTATGAGAGTTGCGCTGGCGGCTCTTTATGATCAATAATGAACAATAAATGATGAACAATTAATGAAATGTAATAAATGTAAGTAAAGCAATAAATATAAGCAATAGGATCAAATAAAGAGTATGTTTGAGTTAGAGAGCAGAGAATGTTCTTGTATTCGATGTAGTGTGTAGTGTATTGTAACTTGTCTTTACAAAATGACAAGAGTCCCCTTTATAGATGAGGGGGAATCTCAACATAGTACAAATACATTTATTACAAAGATATGGAGCTGGTACAGCCATTTAATGCCATGGTACGGGTTTGAACTAGCCTAATAGACTTGGTCAGCTTTAATCATGTGTCTTGGGAACTTCCCGCTAGTGCATCGTAGCCGTTGCTTTGCACTGCCTCGATGTCGATCATTATGAACCCTTGGGGGCGAACACCGAGCTAGACTTCGAGCCTTCCGGGGGTGGTCTCTCCGAGGCGCCCTAATGATCATAAAATCGAGTCCTCTGATTTTCACCGTATACAGATAGTCCTCGTGTTTCTTATATTAAAATGATAAGAAACGATTTTGAGAACGATCTCCTCGAGCCTCTTATGATGATGTCATGCTTATGACGTCAGCTTTTGCGATAACTGAGACGTCCCATTGATACGTCTTTCCTAGGAACATTTAATGTAGCGTCGATTTACTTTCTCAAGGCGATAATATCGCCGCCGGTCCGTCTCCCAACAGGCATTGATTGCGCCTGTCGATACGTTTTCCAAAGATATTGATTGCTCCGTCGGTTACGCTTCCACCTTTTCTATAAATGGAAGCTTTCTTGAACTTCAATCGTTCTTCAACAGCCTTTTACTCTTTTTTTCTCTTCGTCCTCATCCAGCGCTATCTCCCATGTTTGAAGCCTGTGGACATAAGGTCACACGGCAGTGTTCTCATCAGTTATGTTATGGCTCTTTCTCAGATCTCTCCCCTACTGAGTGGGATTGCACTGGTTTGTTGGTGTTGTTATTGTTGCTACTGCTGTCGTCGTTGGCTCGAGACAATCAGAGAGGGGCGCTGAATTCTTCCTACTCAGGAAGATATTCGAACTTGATACTACTGCTCCGGAGGATGTTCGAACTTTACATTGTTGCTCACCTCCTTACTTCGGCCTGGTGTGGCGCTTCACCCCTTTTGCTTTCCATGGAGTGAAGCAGCACTACCAGCTACTAACTTGCACGGCTCAATGTTCCAAGAAGTGGACTGAAAGTAGTTGTGCCAAGTCTTCTATCAGGCTATAATTTTCTCGGCCTGCTAAGAGCATTTTCTCTTTGGCGGGCTACGGCCTTTTCTTCATCTTTTTCTGCTTCTTCTGTATTGTTTTCTGCTTCTTTTAGATCCTTGAAGACGCCATTGGGAAGACCGAGATGAGGCCCCCGATGAAATGGTTCTCGAAGATACTGCCCCCGATGGTGTACCCCCGAGAGTGGATTAGACTTTTAGCTGTTATATATATATATATATATATATATATATATATATATATATATATATANACCCGCACTTGTAATAGTAGAAATCCTCGAGATAGGGCACCATACCGGACCTGGGCATAGGAATTTCCTTGGATTTTGATTGGTAAATATGATTTTCCCTGGGATCCTTTGCCGTTCTTCAGACCAAGTCCGGGTTGACTTGATACAAGCTTAGGTCGTCGGAACCGGCGACTTCGAATTGAGTGAGAGTGAGGCCTCAATTTTTAGAACAAAACTTAGGCCTTTTAGACCCCATTGATAATCCTCGAGGGATAATTTGCTTGAGCCTCTGAGAATAAAAATATCCCTTAGGCTCTCGAAGACAGTCCCCGAGTGAGAGTTTGCTCGAGCCCGGGCGACCTGAAAACTTGTTTTGAACTTAGAGTGAAGATAGCTTTAAGGCGTTATAGATAGACCCCGGATGAGGGGACGCCTGGACTCGGATGGCCCCGGATTAAAGTAGTCAAGAGAGTACTTAACTTGATCCAAAGGCGAAAATAGCCCTGAGGCTTCAATAGTAATTCTCGAATGAAAACTAGCTCGGGTTCAGGTAGCTCGAGGGCAAAAGAATCGTGTGAACGACCCGCACTTGTAATAGTAGAAATCCTCGAGATAGGGCACCATACCGGACCTGGGCATAGGAATTTCCTTGGATTTTGATTGGTAAATATGATTTTCCCTGGGATCCTTTGCCGTTCTTCAGACCAAGTCCGGGTTGACTTGATACAAGCTTAGGTCGTCGGAACCGGCGACTTCGAATTGAGTGAGAGTGAGGCCTCAATTTTTAGAACAAAACTTAGGCCTTTTAGACCCCATTGATAATCCTCGAGGGATAATTTGCTTGAGCCTCTGAGAATAAAAATATCCCTTAGGCTCTCGAAGACAGTCCCCGAGTGAGAGTTTGCTCGAGCCCGGGCGACCTGAAAACTTGTTTTGAACTTAGAGTGAAGATAGCTTTAAGGCGTTATAGATAGACCCCGGATGAGGGGACGCCTGGACTCGGATGGCCCCGGATTAAAGTAGTCAAGAGAGTACTTAACTTGATCCAAAGGCGAAAATAGCCCTGAGGCTTCAATAGTAATTCTCGAATGAAAACTAGCTCGGGTTCAGGTAGCTCGAGGGCAAAAGAATCGTGTGAACGACCCGCACTTGTAATAGTAGAAATCCTCGAGATAGGGCACCATCTCGAGGCTTAGAATGATATTGATGGCTCCTTAGAGCCTGTTTTCATCTTGACATAGATCCTCGAGATCGAGCACCATCTCGAGACTTGGAATGATATTGACGGCTCCTTAGAGCCTGTTTTTATCTTGATAAAGATCCTCGAGATCGGGCAGCATCTCGAGGCTTAGAATGATACGGGGGCTTTTGATCCCTCGAACATTGTACGTTAGTGCTTATCGTATGAAACGACCGAGGTGATCATGCCGGTACGTCTTCCCAAAGTGGTAATGGCTTAGTCGGGATTTTTAATTGGCCTTTGAGGCAGGCAGACAGTCACCGCTTGCTCTATATATGGGTTTGTCTACCCCCCTTTGAGGATTCCACTATTCTGAGGAGCTATCCTCCTTCATAGAGTTCTTCTTTCCTGTATTAAGTCCTTCACCATCTTAACTTTGAATCCCTCGCTCAAATTCCCGCTCTAATTCTCTGATTTTACCATAATTATGGCTGCTACGCCAGGGTCCGTTCGGCAAGGAGAAGGACGTTCTGCCTCTGGTCCCCGCCTGGTTGGTGGTGCTCTGTCGGTGTCAGGCGAGCTCGGGACATTTTGTTTTGAGGGGGGACTTTTTGTCGGAAAAACCTCCCAATGCTAAGGATCATTGGGAGTATGCCTCGAAGTTTATTTCTTTAATAGGAGAGGGGCACCTTGAGTCAGTGAGGAAAGATTGTGTGGATAGGGGGAAAAGGTAGTTCTGCAGGTACCTTCCCCTGAAGAGAGCACCATGGATCATGCCGAGGGGTTTTTGAACGTATACACGTACCCCTTTTACGCTGGGTCCCCTTGATAGGGTTGTGCTCGACTTCTGTCGAAAGTATCGGACTACCTTGGCATAGGTTCATCCGTCATTTTGGAGGATAATATTGATGATGAGATTCTTTGCGAAGGAAGCAGGGCTTGAGTTCACCCTTAGTCATCTCATCAGGCTGTACCGGCCTTTTCACCACTGAGGCCTGTTAACCCTACGATGCTGATCCACTTGGCCCTTCATTGTCGATGATGAAAAAGATGGGGATCGAGGATGGATGAGTCGATTCGTTTTAGTACGGACTGTCGACATTATCCCCGCAGAGTTTCTTCCATTTCCCGAGGAATGGAATTTTACACGTAAGTGGTACACTTGTACCTTCGTTGTTTTGCTTATGGCGGAGGCGGGATCCGTAAATGCGCCATTCTTTCCCTTTCTGCAGCAATTCCATGGATGCTATACGAGATCCCCGACCTGACGGATTGGGCTTAGAAGTTGGCGACCCACTCGACTTATGATGATCGTAAGTGGCGAGACATGTCCAAGGGTAGATGGGAGGCAAAACACCACGGTACGTGCCATATGATTTGCTCCTTTTTTGAAAGGCACTTTCTTTTTATGCGTACTAACTCCGTCATCGTAGGCATTGGGGAGTTCTTTGAGGTGAGATCGTGCCCTCTCGGAGAGGGAGAAGGATCGTCAGCTTCGGGGCTGAGGAATAATAATAATAAGCGAAAAGGGCCTTCGTAGGGCGATGGTGCTTATAGCAAGACGAGTCTATCCCGGAGGCTCAGAGAGGATGTATCAACTGAGCCTGCAACGCCCGAGATATCTGGCTTTGGAAAAACGGTCCCTCCTCTGCTGCCATCTTCTTTTCTTGTCGAAGGTACCTCGAGGAACGAGGGTTCTCTGTCGCCGACTTCTTCTCCCGTCGAAGGTACTTCGAGGGATGCTCGAAGCCAGGGGCCGCATATATCGAGCGATCGTATCCCAACCGAGATTGGGGTTGATGGAGCCAGACTAGTAGATGTGCGCTCGACTTTTGAGGAAGCTCAGCGGCTCTACTCTGTGGTGAGTTTTGGCCGATCGCATCAGTTTTTTAGTTTTTGCAATTTTTTTCTCTTATCCAGTTTCTCCTTCATAGGCTTTTAACAAGCTCAAGTCTGAGCTGCTTCGTCGTGAGGACAGGCTGCGAAAAGCCGTGGATGGGGAGAAATCCCTCAGGCTTCTTTGGGATGAGAGAGAAGAAGAGTTGGCACACTTGCGGTATGAGGCGAGTCGAAGTCTGAACTACGAAAGCTACCTCGAGGAGCAGGTAATTTTTGTTTCAAGGGAGTGCGTGTTTCTTTTTCTATCTTCTGAGGCTAATATTTTGTTTTCTTCAGTTGCAGAAAAAGACGGAGGACCTGAACGCCTTTGGAGCGAAGTTGGTCAAGCCAAGTGTGAGTGTGATGAGCTAAAGGCTTGGGTGGACGCCCAGGTTGCGGCTAAGAAGAATGCTTTGGCCAAGGCTTCTGCCCTCGAAGTACAACTCCTCAATGCTCGTGAGAACAGCTCGGTCCGAATGGACATGATTACAAGGCTCGAGTCTGAGCTTCTGAAGATGAAGGCTGAAGTTGTGGATGCTCGGGCTGAAGCCGAAGAGATTCGAACTAAGGCTGATAAAAAAGTGGCCGCATATTTGAAGGACGCTGCTGACGCTCGAGCTGAGCTGAGAGGGGCTCTTGACCGTGAGAGCAGAAGCATGGAGTATGCTCGATGCAAATTTTGAAGGGAAACCCTCGAGGAGATCCACGCTAGGGGCTGTGATCTCTCGGAAGAGATAAAGCAGGCAAAGGCGGACGAATATGACGCTAAGTTCCTTCTATCCGATGTTGAAGATAGCGAGAAAGAGGCCGACGGGCCATAGTCCCCGAGGGGGACGTAGGCTTAGGCTTTTTTCTTTTCAATCTTGTGTATGGTGTTCCTAGAAGACTTTATAAGTGAAGCCTTATGTAATTACAGAAGGAAAACATTTGGTTCCATCCTTCTCCGCATGTGCACGTCTTTCTTTGCTTTGAATTTCGATGCTTTGTCAATGATTGGCCGGATAAATTGGGCCTTGGGGTAAAAACCCCTTAGGCTTTCAATATGGCCCCGAGACTCGTAGGCTCTTACGTGTTTTCCTTTAGGAATTCTTGACTGTGTTTGGGTTCGATCTTCAAGTTTTTGAATTTTAAGTTGGCCCTTTGGCTCTTACGTATTGGGTCGGTACGACCTTTTATATGGGCTGGCGACAGTGGCTCTTACGCATTAGGTCGGTACGACCTTTTAGTATAAGCCGGTGTTTAAACTCTTATGATTTTGCTCTTAGGCATATTCAGTTAACTGTTTCGGGTTCAGCCTCCGAGTTGGGTTTCGACTCGAGCTCATTTACCCTTAAGTTTTGAATTTAAAGCTGGTCATTAGGCTCTTATGTGTTAGGTCGGTACGACCTTTTATATGGGCTGGCGGCAGTGGCTCTTACGCATTGGGTCGGTACGGCCTCTAATATAGGCTTTATTTTTCCCTCGTTAAGGACTTTTTGAAATTGTGTTTGCTTGACTCTTCGACGGTTCGATAAAAACCTCGATTGTGAGTCGTTATGTGGCGATGAACGAGCACCTCGGTAGGTTTTGCTCGGTGGCTGAGTGTTTCGAAGCCTATAGTTTGGAGCTGACATGGTCGAATCTCTTTTGCCTATGTCGAGGGTAGCCTTGTTTAACAGGTTCTTTTCGAAGTACTTTCGGAGTAGTTGAAGGCCTGTGATTTTTTAGAGACGGTCGGGCGTCCTCGATTCGCATTAGTTTGGCCGGACCCTTATGGTCGTAGTCATTTATGTTTGGTCGTAGCCTTTTAGTTCCCGAATGAAGTAGTTTTGGCGCCTATATTGAGGGTATGCCTTTTTAGGGGTCTTACAAGTTCGAATATATAGCCTTAACTTTAAGGTCGGGGGAATGCCTTTTTTGTAAGGTCTTATAATTTTTACATGCCTTACTTGAGGTCTTACAGTTTTGGTTACTTGGTACAAGTATGGCTTATGCCATGCTTGAGGTCTTACAGATTTTGGTGTTGCCTTATAAAGGTCTTACGAAGTCGAGGTTGCCCATATGTGGTCCTATGGCCTCGGGTTTTGATAAGTCGATGGGATGGAAATTGGCGACAGTCCCCGAGACACTGAAAGTTTTCTTTGCTCTGGAGCCGTTTTTGTAGACTTCATGTTGCCTCATTGAGGGCTTACAAGTTAGAAGCTTCCTACCCGGAGGTCAGACGGCTTCATGTTTTTGACGCCAGTCCCCGAGTGTTCGGGACGTTTTTTGCTCTGGAGCCATTTTTGTAGACTTTAAGTTGCCTCATTAAGGGCTTACAAGTTCGAAGCTTCCGACCCGGAGGTCATACGGCTTTGAGTTTTTGATACCAGTCCCCGAGTGTTCGGGAAGTTTTTGGCTCTGGAGTTATTTTTGTAAGAAATAGCGAACTTCTTTGAGACGCGAAATGCTTTGATGGAGGGGAAAGTATTCTGTGATTACTTGGTACAAGTATACACGTTTTCGCTGTCAAGGGCTCGGTTATTCTATACGGACACGGTTCGTTCGACCGTTTGGCCCTGTACATCATTTTCCTATTAAGATCCCATTTAGCACATCTTGGCTTCTCCGAGGAGGTGACCTTCCGGGGGGATGCCCCCCAGTATTCAAGGTTGATTGAAGAGAAGCCTTGAATACTTGTTGAGTCTTCCTTAGGTAGCATATAGATGTTGCCTCGTTAAAAACCTTGCCGGTAAAACCCTCCTTGGGATAAAAACCGGTCGAAGGAAAAGAGTGCAATGTATTCTCTTGGAACCTAAGGCCTTCAAGTTGGAAAGAGCTTCGGCTATTTCGATCGGATTCCTGTACACAGGTTAGCGTGAAATGTAACTAAAAAGGGAGATGATTATACCTTAGTGCCGATGGCGCCTTGAGCCTCAATGTGCTTCGAACGTTTGCTTTTAGGACACGACACGATCCTTTGCTTGTTTAGTTGGGTGTAGCCGAAAATATAGCTTGTGTGACAACCCGGCCGGTCGTCTTAGGAATTAACACCCCGATCCCCTATTAACTGTTTTCCCCGTGTTTATTCCTGCTATTTTGATTTGCTGGGATGTTCGGTTTTAAGTTCGGAGAGTTTTGGGACACTTAGTCCCTAAATGAGAGCTTAAGTGTTGGAAAGTTGACCGTAGTCGGAACAGTGTGAAGACGGCCTTGGAATGGAAATCTGATGGTTCCCTTAGCTCCCTTGGGTGATTTCGGGCTTAGGGGCGTGTTCGGATTGTGTTTTGGAGGTCCTTAGCTAATTTAGGCTTGAAATGCCGAAAGGTCAAATTTTGAAGTTTCCGGTTCGACAGTGAGATTTTGATCCGAGGGTCGGAATGGAATTCCGGAAGTTCGAGTAGCTCCGTAGTGTGGAATGTGACGTGTGTGCAAAATTTCAGGTCATTCGGACGAGGTTTGATAGACTTTTTGATCGAAAGCGTATTTTTAGAGTTTTTGGAATTCTTAGGCTTGAATCCGATAAAAAATAGGTGTTTTGATGTTGTTTTGAGTGTTCCGAAGGTTGGAACAAGTTTGAATGAAGTTATGGAATATGTTGGTAGGTTTGGTTGAGGTCCCGAGGGCCTCGGGATGACTTTGGAGGGTTGACGGAAGGAATTTTGGATTTGGAATTTGCAGCTTCAGCTGGTTTTCTGTCATAACCGCACTTGCGGCTTGGGTTCTGCAGGTGCGGAGCCGCAAAAGCGGCGGAGCAAGCGCAGATGCGGATTTGGGGAGGATCCGCAGGTTCCGCAGATCCGGGTAATTCACTGCAGAAGCGGTACCGCACCTGCAGATGGGTAACCGCAGGTGCGGAAATTGGCCTTTAAGTGAAAGTCGCAGATATGACACAATCCCCGCAGAAGCGGAACCGCAGGTGCGGTCCCAAGGCCGCAGAAGCGGAAATCGCTGGGCAGAACATAAATACTTGCCTTCGCGAAATTTAGTTATTTTCACCATATTTCAAATGGGAAGAAGCTTGGGAAGCACTTTTCAAGAGGGACTTTCAGAGGAGTTCATTAAGGTAAGATCTTTGGTCCCTAAACTCGTTATTGGGATGATTTTTATCAATTTAAGCATGAAAAATTAAGGAAAAACTGTGGTAATTTGTGGGTTAGGGCTTGACTAATTAGAGGCCTCTGAGTGATGATTTGAGGGACCAATTGAGGTCCGATTTTGGTACTTTTGGTATGACTGAACTTGTGAGAATGCGAGGATTCTGGAAATATAAATTTTACCAGATTCCGAGACGTGGGCCCAAGGGGTATTTTGGTCATTTTACCTAATTTCGCGTATTTGCTTAGAATTTAATTGTAGAATCAGTTACTTGAAGTTTTATTTACAATATGCAATTGAATTGAATAGATTTGGACCATTTGGAGTCGAGTACTCGTGGCAAGAGCGTGGTTTCGAGTTGATTTTGAGCTGGTTCGAGGTAAGTGGCTTGCCTAACCTTGTGTGGGGGACCTTCCCCTTAGAATTTGATATATTTGATAATTGAAATGCCTTGTACGTGAGGTGACGAGTGTGTACTTGCACTAATTGTTGGAAATCCGGTTTTCATTAAGTCATTACTAGTATGTTTCCTTTTCCTGTTTTATTACTTGCACTATTAAGCCTGTTGTTAGCTTAGGAAAGCATGTCTAAGTGATTCAATTGCCTTATTTGTTCAACTGCTTTACCTGAATTCTGTGCAGCTTGCTAGGCTAGGCTATTTGTTTGCCTTAATATGAAGTTTGACATTTCTGAGTATTTCTCCTGTTGCTTCTGTGTATTTACATTGGACTACGGATGTGGGATTCCGGTAGCTCCCCCTACCCCCACCTTGTCTGTTTACATTTGGGAATACGGATGTGGGATTCCGGTAGATCCCCCTATACAGTTATATGGAACTACGGGAATGCACCCGGTAGATTCCCACAGTACTGGTATTTATGTTTGGGACTACGGAACGGAATTTCGGTAGATCCCCGTGCACTATGAGCTGGACTACGGGACGGTATCCCGGAAGACTTATTGGATATGTATATTTGGGATTACAGGACGGTATCCTGGAAGATCCCCGATTGTTATTATTGGTGTTGAGCTGTATTTCCTTCATGTGTTTACTTTGCCTCTGTATAGTTATTGATGTCCTTTATATCCTGTGTTACTTTTACTGCCGTATTTATCTATACTGCTTTTTTCTACACTGTCGAACGTTAACTTTTGTTTAACCTCAGTAGGGCCCTGACCTTCCTTGTCACTACCCAACCGAGGTTAGGCTTTGCACTTACTGAGTACCGCTGTGGTGTACTCATGCCCTTTCTGTGCATGTTTTTCATATGCAGATCCAGGTACTTCGACTCAGTCCTATCACCCCTGAGGTGAGGCGACTGCTCCAGAGACTTCGAGGTACATTTGCCGCGTCCGTAGATCGAGGAGTCCCTTTCTATTCTCGCTTTTAAAATTTTAGCCCTTCTGTATTTTCTGTTCATTGTTAGACATTCTGGAGTTTGAGCTATGTACAATTCTTAGCTTGTGATTCGTGGGTTTTCGGGTCTTGGAAATATGTATTGGTTTTGAGAGTTAAATATTGTGTATGCCGAGCGGCACTTTTAAACGTTGTTTATTACTTTATCTCTATTTGAAATTGTTTTATTTCCGCAAATGTGGTTTTTCTTCCGCAAATTAGGCTTACCTAGT
Source organism: Nicotiana attenuata (assembly GCF_001879085.1). Classification (NCBI taxonomy): domain Eukaryota; kingdom Viridiplantae; phylum Streptophyta; class Magnoliopsida; order Solanales; family Solanaceae; genus Nicotiana; species Nicotiana attenuata. Next base: position 145,205 of record NW_017670668.1, read on the forward strand.
CGTAGAGACTAGGTGCCGTCACGATGGTTCACGGAGGGCGAACCGAGGCCGTGACAAGTTGGTATCAGAGCTCTTGGTTCATAGGAGTTATGAATCACAAGCCGGTTTATTAGACTCTCGCTGGTCGGTACGGAGACGTCTGTACTTATCTATGAGAGGCTATGTAACTGTTAGGAAAATTCCATTTCATTTGATTTCCTTGTCGTGCGAGATTTTCATATCACAATTCTAAACTTCTATATTCTATTCTCTCACAGATGGTGAGGACACGTGCCACCCGAGATGATCAGGCACCCGCGTCCCCTACTGCAGCCGTCAGAGGCCTGGGCCGGGGTAGAGGCCAAGGACGCGCACGCGGTGCAGCCAGAGCACCTGCACGAGCTGCCACTAGTAGTGCCAGTCGGAGTCCAGGAACCTGACACGCCTACTGCTACTACCACGCCAGCACTTCAGGAGACTCTGGCACAGTTCATGAGTATGTACACCACTTTGGCTCGGGCAGGGTTGCTTCCCCTTGGTGCAGCTACATCTAGGCCGGGGGAGGAGCACAGACTCCCGAGCAGCGAGTGCATGTTGATCAGGTCCCAGAGATTATTCCTGTGCAGCCTGTAGCCCCAGGCCATCCTGAGGACAGGGCAGCGGCTTCAGAGGATGAGTAGCGGAGACTTGAGAGGTTCAAGAAGTATGATCCTCCTGTATTCAGTGGGTTAGCATCAGAGGATGCCTTAGGATTTCTAGAGGAGTGTTACCGTATTCTCCGTACCATGGGTATATCAGGATCGAGCGGGGTTTCCTTCACTGCTTTCTAGCTTCGAGGAGCTGCCTATGAGTGGTGGCGCACCTATGAGTTACACAGCCCGGACGAGGCTGCTTCGCTGACTTGGACCCAGTTTTCAGATCTATTCTTGAGAGAGTTTGTTCCTCTGAGCCTCAAAAATGCATGGCGCGCCGAGTTTGAGCATTTGCGCTAGGGTGCTATGACTGTCTCAGAGTATGTTGTCCGTTACACTAGCTTGAGACATGCACCAGCCTTGGTTTCTACTGTTCGCGAGAGGGTTCGCTGGTTTATTGAGGGGCTTATTCCCAGTATCAGGTCAAGCATAGCTCGTGAGTTGGAGATGGATATTCCTTATCAGCAAGTGGTGAGCATTGCTAGGAGGATTGAGGGTATGCATGCTAGGGACAGAGAGGAGAAGGAGCCCAAGAGGTCTCGAGAGTCGGGCCATTTCTCTGGTGCTCGTGCCCCAGCTACAGGTCGTCATGGTAGGGTTTATATGAGTCGCCCTGTTCATTCAGCTCTTCGAGCAGCCAGTAGTGCTCCAGCTCCTCCTAGGCCTCGGGAGCCTTATTATGCACCTTCGATTTCTAGTGCGCCTCCTGCACGGGGTGCTTTCAGAGGTCAGTCCAGCAGACCTGGCCCGAGCCAATCACAGCCACCACATCCTCCCAAAGCTTGTTTTGAGTGTGGTGACACACGCCACATGGTGAGGGATTGCCCCAGATTGGGAGGGGTGCACCTCCACGGACTTCTCAGCCACAACGTGCCCTGCAAAGTTCTCAAGCTATGGTTACAGCTCGAGATGCTACTCCACCTGCTCAGCTAGCTAGAGGTGGAGTTCGGGGAGGTAGAGGTCGCCCTATAGGGGGAGGCCAGGCCCGATACTATGCCCTTCCTGCCCGTACCGAGGTTGTTACCTCCGATTCTGTCATCACAGGTATTATACAGGTTTGTCACTGAGATGCATCGGTTCTATTCAATCCAGGCTCCACTTATTCTTATGTTTCTTCTTATTTTGCTCCGCATTTGGGTGTATCTCGGGATTCTTTGAGTTCCCCTGTTTATGTTTCTACTCCTGTGGAAGATTCTCTTGTTGTGGACCGTGTTTATCGGTCGTGTTTGGTTACACTCCGTGGTTTTGAGACCAGAGTCGATTTATTATTGCTCAGCATGGTAGATTTTGATATTATCTTGGGCATGGACTGGTTGTCACCCCATTATGCTATTCTTGATTGTCACGCCAAAATCGTGATGCTGGCTATGCCAGGTATGCCGCGTGTTGACTGGAGGGGTACTTTAGATCACACTCCCAGTAGAGTTATTTCTTTCCTTAAAGCTCAGCGTATGGTTGAGAAGGGGTGTGACGCGTATTTAGCTTATGTGAGAGATGTCAGTATTGATACCCCCTTCGTTGATTTATTCCTAGTAGCACGGTATTTTTCTGATGTGTTTCCAGCTGACCTTCCAGGCATGCCGCCCGATAAAGATATTGATTTTGGCATTGATCTGTTGCCGGGCACTCAGCCCATTTCTATTCCTCCATATCGTATGGCTCCTCCTGAGTTGAAGGATCACTTATAGGAATTGCTTGATAAGGGCTTTATTCGATCCAGTGTATCACCTTGGGGTGCTCCTGTCTTGTTTGTGAAGAAAAAGGATGGTTCTATGCGTATGTGTATTGATTATCGCTAGTTGAACAAGGTTACAGTGAAGAACCATTATCCTTTGCCTCGTATTGATGATCTGTTTGACCAGCTTCAGGGTGCACAGGTGTTTTTTAAGATTGACTTGTGCTCAGGTTACCATCAGTTGAAGATTCGAGAGCCAGATATTCCGAAGACTACTTACAAGACTCAGTATGGTCATTACGAGTTTCTTGTTATGTCATTTGGGATGACCAATGCCCCAGCAGCCTTTATGCATTTAATGCACAGTGTCCGGCCATATCTTGACTCTTTTGTCATTGTCTTTATTGATGACATTCTGGTGTATTCTCGGATTCGGGAAGATCATGAGCAGCACCTGAGGACAGTGCTTCAGACTCTGAGGGAAAATAAGTTATATGCAAAGTTCTAAAAATGTGAGTTTTGGTTGGATTCTGTGGCATTCTTAGGCCACGTGGTATCGAGTGAGGGTATTCAGATGGATCCGAAGAAGGTAGAGGTAGTGCAGAGTTGGCCCAAACCATCCTCAACTACAGAGCTCCGTAGTTTTCTCGGTTTGGCGGGTTACTGGGGGTTTTTATCGATTGTAGCCCCTATGACCAGACTGACCTAGAAGGGTGCTCTATTCCAGTGGACGGAAGAGTGTGAGGCGAGCTTTCAGAAGCTCAAGACAGCTTTGACTACAACCCTAGTTTTGATATTTCCTCCAGGTTTGGGGTCTTACACTGTCTATTGTGATGCCTCGAGGATTGGCCTTGGAGTGGTTCTGATGCAGGACGGTAGGGTGATTGCCTACGCGTCCAAACAGTTGAAGGTGCACGAGAAGAATTACCCGGTCCACGACCTTGAGTTAGCTGCCGTTGTTCACGCCCTGAAGATTTGGCGCCATTATCTATACGGTATGCCTTGTGAGATTTATACTGACCATCGGAGCTTGCAGCACCTGTTCAAGCAAAAGGATTTAAATTTGCGCCAGAGGAGGTGGTTAGAGTTGCTAAAGGACTATGATATCACTATTCTGTATCACCCGGGCAAGGCCAATGTGGTGGTCGATGCTTTGAGTCGCCTGGCAGAGAGTTTAGGGAGTTTGGCTTATTTACCAGCATCGGAGAGGCCTATGGCGATAGATGTTCAGGCCTTAGCCAGCCAGTTTGTGAGATTGGATCTTTAGGAGCCTAGTCGGGTTCTAGCTTACGTGGTTTCTCGGTCTTCCTTATTTGTTCGTATCAGGGAGCGTCAATATGATGACCCTAATTTGCTTGTTCTCAAGGACAAGGTTCAGCATGGTGATGCCACAAATGTGACCATTGGCGAGGATAGAGTATTGAGGATGCAGGGTCGGGTCTATGTACCCAGTGTTGATGGACTTCGGGAGTTGATTCTAGAGGAGGCCCATAGTTCGTGGTATTCCATCCATCCGGGTGCCGTGAAGATGTACCAGGATTTGAGGTAGCACTATTGGTAGAGGCAGATGAAGAAATATATAGTTGGGTTTGTAGCTTGGTGCCTCAACTGTCAGCAGGTGAAGTATGAGCACCAGAGACCGGGTGGGTTGCTTCTGCAGATTGAGATTCCGGAGTGGAAGTGGGAGCGAATCACCATGGGCTTTTTAGTTGGGCTCCCGCGCACTTTGAGAAAGTTCTATGCTATTTGGGTGATTGTGGATCGGCTGACCAAGTCCGCTCACGTTATTCCTGTGTGTACTACTTATTCTTCGGAGCGGTTGGCGGAGATCTATATCCGGGAGATTGTTCGTCTGCATGGTATTCCAGTTTCTATCATTTTGGATAGAGGTACTCAGTTCACATCACGGTTTTGGAGGGCCGTTCAGCATAAGTTGGGTACTCGGGTAGAGTTGAGTACAACATTTCACCCTCAGACGGATGGACAGTCCGAGCGCACTATTCATATTCTTGAGGATATGCTCCGTGCGTGTGTGATCGAGTTTGGAGGGTCTTGGGATCAGTTCTTGCCATTAGCGGAGTTTGCATACAACAACAGTTGTTAGTCCAGCATTCAGATGGCGCTGTATGAGGCTTTATATGGTAGGCGGTGTAGATCTCCGGTGGGTTGGTTCGAGCCGGGTGAGGCTAGATTATTGGGCACAGAATTAGTTCAGGATGCTTTGGAGAAGGTTAAGGTGATTCAGGATAGACTCCATACAGCCCAGTCCAGACAGAAGAGCTATGCGGACCGGAAGGTTCGTGATGTTTCCTATATGGTTGGAGAGCGGGTTCTGCTTCGGGTTTCGCCTATGAAGGGCGTTATGAGATTTGGGAAGAAAGGGAAGTTAAGTCCGAGGTTTATTGGCCCTTTTGAGATATTGAGGCGTGTTGGGGAGGTTGCTTATGAGCTTGCCTTACCTCCCAGCTTGGCAGGAGTTCATCCGGTATTCATGTTCGATGCTCTGGAGGTATCACGATGATCAGTCGCACGTGTTGGATTTAAGTTCAGTCCAGTTGGACAAGGATCTATCCTATGTTGAGGAGCTAGTGGCAATATTGGACAGGCAGGTTAGAAAGGTGAGGTCAAAGAACATTGCATCAGTGAAGGTTCAGTGGCGAGGTCAGCCGGTCGAGGAGGCGACCTAGAGACCGAGCAGGATATGCGCAGCCGTTACCCTCATCTTTTCACTACTTCAGGTATGTCTCTATGCTCGTTCGAGGACGAACGAAAGTTTAAGTGTAGGAGGATGTGACGACCCGGCTGGTCGTCTTAAGAATTAACTCCCCGATCCCCTATTAACTGCTTTCCCCGTGTTTATTTCTGCTATTTTGATTTGCCGGGATGTTCAGTTTTAAGTTCGTAGAGTTTTGGGACACTTAGTCCCTAAATGAAAGCTTAAGTGTTGGAAAGTTGACCGTAGTCGGAACAGTGTGAAGACGGCCTTGGAATGGAAATACGATGGTTCCGTTAGCTCCATTGGGTGATTTCGGGCTTAGGGGCGTGTTCGGATTGTGTTTTGGAGGTCCGTAGCTAATTTAGGCTTGAAATGCCGAAAGGTCGAATTTTGAAGTTTCCGATTCAATAGTGAGATTTTGATCCGAGGGTCGGAATGGAATTTCGGAAGTGGGAGTAGCTCCGTAGCGTGGAATGTGACGTGTGTGCAAAATTTCAGGTCATTCGGACGAGGTTTGATAGACTTTTTGATTGAAAGTGTACTTTTAGAGTTTTTCGAATTCTTAGGCTTGAATCCGATGAAAAATAGGTGTTTTGATGTTGTTTTGAGCATTCCGAAGGTTGGAACAAGTTTGAATGAAGTTATGGAATATGTTGGTAGGTTTGGTTGAGGTCCCGGGGGCCTCAAGATGATTTCCGAGGGTTGACGGAAGGAATTTTGGATTTGGAATTTGCAGCTTCAGCTGGTTTTCTGTCATAACCGCACCTGTGGTTTGGGTTCCGCGAGTGCGGAGCCGCAGAAGCGGCGGAGCAAGCGTAGATGCGGATTTGGAGAGGATTGGCAGGTTCCACAGATGCGGGTAATTCACCGCAGACGCGGTACCGCACCTGTGGAAGGGTAACTGCAGGTGCGGAAATTGGCCTTTAAGTGAAAGTCGCAGATGCGACGCAGTCCTCGTAGAAGCGGGACCGCAGGTGCGGTCCCAGGGCCGCAGAAGCGGAAATCGCTGGGCAGAACATAAATACTTGCCTTTGCGAAATTTAGTTATTTTCACCATATTTCAAACGGGAAAAAGCTTGGGAAGCACTTTTCAAGTGGGATTTTCAGAGGAGTTCATTGGGGTAAGATCTTTGGTCCCTAAACTCGTTATTAGGATGATTTTTATCAATTTAAGCATGAAAAATTAAGGAAAACAGTGGTAATTTGTGGGTTAAGGATTGACTAATTAGAGGCCTTTAAGTGATGATTTGAGGGACCAATTGAGGTCCGATTTTGGTACTTTTGGTATGACTGAACTCGTGACAGTGCGAGGATTCTGGAAATGTAAATTTACCTGATTCCGAGACGCGGGCCCGAGGGGCATTTCGGTCATTTTACCTAATTTTACGTATTAGCTTAGAATTTAATTGTAGAATCAGTTACTTGAAGTGCTATTTAAAATATGCAATTGAATTGAATAGATTTGGGCCATTTGGAGTCGAGTACTCGTGGCAAGACCGTGGTTTCGAGTTGATTTTGAGCTGGTTCGAGGTAAGTGGCTTGCCTAACCTTGTGTGGGGGACCTTCCCCTTAAGATTTGATATATCTGATAATTGAAATGCCTTGTACGTGAGGTGACGAGTGCGTACTTGTGCTACTTGCTGGAAATCCGGTTTTTATTAAGTAATTACTAGTATGTTTCCTTTTCTTGTTTTATTACTTGCACTATTAAGCCTGTTGTTAGCTTAGGAAAGCATGTCTAAGTGATTTAATTGCCTTATTTGTTCAACTACTTTACCTGAATTCTGTGCAGCATGCTAGGCTAGACTATTTGTTTGCCTTATATGTTGACATTTCTCAGTATTTCTCCTGTTGATACTGTGTATTTACATTGGGACTACGGATGTGGGATTCCGGTAGCTCCCCCCCCCCCCCCTTGTCTGTTTACATTTGGGACTACGGATGTGGGATTCGGGTAGATCCCCCTGCACAGTTATATGGAACTACGGGAATGCACTCGGTAGATTCCTCCAGTACTGGGTATTTATGTTTGGGACTACGGAACGGGATTCCGATAGATCCCCGCGCACTATGAACTGGACTACGGGATGGTATTTCGGAAGACTTATTGGATATGTATATTTGGGATTACAGGACGGTATCCTGGAAGATCCCCGATTGTTATCATTGGTGTTGAGTTGTATTTCCTTCATGTGTTTACTTTGCCTCTGTATAGTTGTTGATGTCCTTTATGTCCTGTGTTACTTTTACTGCCATATTTATCTATACTGCTCTGTTCTACACTGTCGAACTTTATCTTTCATTTAACCTCAGTAGGGCCCTGACCTTCCTCGTCACTACCCAACCGAGGTTAGGCTTGGCACTTACTGAGTACCGCTGTGGTGTACTCATGCCCTTTCTGTGCATGTTTTTCATGTGCAGATCCAGGTACTTCGACTCAGTTCTATCACCCCTGAGGCGAGGCGACTGCTCCAGAGACTTCGAGACCGAGGAGTCCCTTTCTATTCTCGCTTTAAAAATATTAGCCCTTCTGTATTTTCTGTTCTTTGTTAGACATTCTGGAGTTAGAGCTATGTACTATTCTTAGCTTGTGATTCGTGGGTTTCCGGGTCTTGGAAATATGTATTGGTTTTGAGAGTTAAATATTGTGTATGCCGAGCGGCACTTTTAAACGTTGTTTATTACTTTATCTTTGTTTTAAATTGTTTTATTTCCGCAAATGTGGTTTTTCTTTCGCAAATTAGGCTTACCTAGTTGTAGAGACTAGGTGCCGTCACGATGGTTCACGGAGGGCGAACCGGGATCGTGACAGCTTGTTATTGCTATTTTATTGTTTGCTTACCTTTGGCTCCTTCGATGGTAGAGGTATTGGCGCCGGTGCCACATCGTGCACCGCAAACATCTCAATTGCTGCATGTTGTTCCCCGTAGACGGTTTTTAGCCCATCCTTTGTTGGAAATTTCATCATTTGATGGAGGGTGGATGGTACTGCTCTCATTCAGTGTATCCACGGCCTTCCGAGCAAGGCGTTGTATCTCATGTCTCCTTCGATGACATGAAACTTGACATTTTGGGTTGTGCCGGCCACGTCAATCGGGAGGGTGATTTCTCTATTTGTTATTTCTCTCGCCATGTTGAATCCATTGAGGACTTGAGAGGCGGGCACGATCTGGTCGAGTAGTCCAAGCTGCTCCACCACCCTCGACCTGATGATGTTGGCCGAGCTACCTGGATCCTCAAGCACACACTTAATTTGAAATGTATTTACAAGAAAAGAAATTACCAATGCATCGTTATGGGGATGAGATAGAGCCTAAATGTCTTCATCGCTGAATGTGGGGGCGTCCTCGGGTATGTAACCTCGAGTTCGCTTTTCCCTAGTGATGGATATTTTTGTTCTCCTGACCATAGGTTCCTGTGGAGCATCGGTACCTCCAAAGATCATGTGGATGACATGTTGTGGCTCGTCTGTTTCATTCTTCTTGTTCGCCTCTCTTTCTCGGAATTTATTTTTGGCTCGGTCGCTGAGGAATTATCGGAGGTGACCGTTGCTGAGTAGTCGGGCTACTTCTTCCCAGAGTTGTTGGCAATCCTCGGTCCTGTGACTGTATGTGTTGTGAAATTCACACACTAAGTTATGGTTCCTTTGCAAAGGATCTGATTGTACAGGTCTTGGCCACTTGGTGTCTCTGATTTTACCGATGGCGAATACGATGTCTGAAATGACGATGTTGAAGTTGTATTCCGACAAGCGGGGTGCCTCTGTCGGCCCTGTGTGCCTATCGAATCCAGCACTACTAACAAGTCCCCGAGGATTTTGGCCTCGATCCATCCTTCGGTCGTTGCGGGGTATGTTGCGCCTCGGGGCATTTCTTCTATCTTCAGTGTATGATTGGTATCTTTCTTTGTTTGGCTTTGGCTCCTTTGCTGGAAGCCTGCTAGGATATACCGAGCCTGAGGGGACTCCTAGTTGGTCGTCTTAGACCCTGATCTTTGATTGGTATCGGTTGTGGACGTCCGACCAAGTCACGGCGGGATATTCGACTAAGTTCTGCTTCAGCTGTTTCAAAGCTACCGAGCTTCGCTCGTTCAAACCTTGAGTGAAGGCATGTACTGCCTGGTCTTCGAAGACTGGTGGTAGTTCCATTTGTACCATTTGAAAGCGAGATACAAACTCTCGCAGCATCTCGTTCTCCCTTTGCTTGATTTTGAAGACGTCGGATTTCCTTATAGCTACCTTGATGGCACTAGCATGTGCCTTTATGAAGGAATCTGCCAGCATGGCAAACGAGTCTATCGATTTTGGGGCTAGGTTGTGATACCACATCATCGGCCCTTTTGAAAGCGTCTCTCCGAACTTTTTTAGTAGGATGGATTCGATCTCGTCGTCCTTTAGGTCGTTTCCCTTCATTGCACAAGTGTAAGCAGTGACGTGCTCGTTGGGATCCGAGCTTCCGTTGTACTTCGGAAGGTCGGGCATTCTGAACTTCTTTGGAATGGCTTTTAGGGCCGCTTCCTGTGGTAACGGCTTTTGTACGAACTTCTTTGAATCTACACCCTTCAGGATCGGGGGTGCGCCCGGAATTTGATCGACCCTAGAATTGTAGGTCTCTACCTTCTTGTCGTTGGCTTCTATCTTCTTCTCGACCGACTCGATCCTCTTTGTGAGGTCCTCGAGCATCTTTATAATAGCGGGGTCGACTGCCAACCCGTTGTTGCTTGATCTTTCTGGTACCTACTCGGCTCGGGGAACCATTTCCGGTGCTACCGTGCTGGGAGTTTTTTGGTGGCTTTGCCATCATAATTTGTTAAACTAAAACTTATAAGTAGATCACACTTTATGTTATAAAAAAGGTCATATATAGACTTGTTTACCCTGAAAATGGTAATAACAATTAGATTTGATTTTGTGGTTCTAAAAATACGTGATCTATTTTTATGCTAATTTTTAGGGAATAGATGCTAAGTGAAAGATTAGAAGATAAGATAAGAGCTTGTAGATAGTATAATAATCAAACCGACTGGCTGGAAATCGGGGCCTCGAGCTGATGTATACGGGGCCTCGAGGTCGAGTCGGACGCCCGGCTAAAGGCAGTCGATGGAGGATTAACAGTTATGAGAGTTGCGATGGCGGCTCTTTATGATCAATAATGAGCAATAAATGATGAACAATTAATGAAATGTAATAAATGTAAGTAAAACAATAAATATAAGCAATAGGATCAAATAGAGAGTATGTTTGAGTTAGAGAGCAGAGAATGTTCTTGTATTCGATGTAGTGTGTAGTGTATTGTAACTTGTCTTTACAAAATGACAAGGGTCCCCTTTATAGATGAGGGGGAATCCCAACATAGTACAAATGCATTTATTACAAAGATATGGAGCTGGTACAGCCATTTAATGTCATGGTACGGGTTTGAACTAGCCTAATAGACTTGGTCAGCTTTAATCATGTGCCTTGGGAACTTCCCGCTAGTGCATCGTAGCTGCTGGTTTGCACTGCCTCGAGGTCGATCATTATGAACCCTTGGGGGCGAACTCCGGTCTAGACTTCGAGCCTTCCGGAAGGTGGTCTCTCCAAGGCGCCCTAATGATCATAAAATCAATCCCTCTGATTTTTGCCGTATACAAGACTGCTAATTATATTTTAAAATAAAGTGATGATATGAAGGTGTAAAATTGATTATCTAGAACTTGGATCTTTTTTCCTCCTATTCAAAATAAAAGAGTTTAAGTCTTTTTGTGTTCCTTCCTATATCATTTAGAAACAATTACGTATAATACATTTGGGAATCCGTTCAACGGCATTGGCTACAGATCCTGGAGGAGATGTGTTCTTAGGGCTCTTTCAGTCAAACATAAAATAGGATTTATTGCTGGAGAGTACAAACGCCCAGACCTAGATTCCCCACAATTCCGTCAATGGGACAGGTGCAATGATATGGTAACCTCTTGGATTCTGAATTCTCTGTGTCAAGATATTGTTGATAGTGTCAAATATGCTAGTAATGACTTCGAGCTGTGGAGAGAGTTAGAGGACAGGTAAGACCAGACGAATGGCACCAAATTATACCAAATCCAAAAGGGAATCAACGATTTAACTCAAGGTGTCCTTGATATTACTGGATATTATACGAAGATGAAGAAACTTTGGAGGAATTTAACATGATAAATGCCACATCACAGTGCACTTGCCAATGTACCTGTGGGGCTAAGGAAAATATGCACAAATCCAAGCAATAAAGAAGACTCATCCAATTTCTCATGGGATTGAACGAGGTATACACCACAGTGCGGGGCAGTATACTTATGATAAATCCCTTACCCTCCATGGCATAGGACTTTTCATTGCTCATTCAGGAGGAAAAGCAAAGAGAAGTGAAACCGCTGAGTCAGCTCGTGATGGAATCAGTTTCTCTAAATTCCAATGTTCGTACACATGGTGGCCTGGACAGGGCACCTATGCATAACAATATTTTAGAACTAATTACTCTCCAAATAACTACTCCTCTACTAGTAGAAGTATTCATCGGTCGGTACGGTACGGTATTTAGACACTTCGGTTCGGTATTCTATTTCTTAAAATCCTATACCAATACCGTACCTAATTAAATTCGGTATGGTTCGGTTTTTTTCCTTTCGGTTTCGGTTTATTGGGTTCGTAACTTCGGTTTATTCGGTTTGAATACTAACTAGTGCATAGAGTCATACACTCTAATATTCTTAATTAAAGTACTCAAAAATACAAAACAAAAAATATGTGTTGACAAAAAAAAATTCCAAAACTAGCAAATATCGACCAAAATAGAGAAAATTGTACATAAAAGAATATTTGATCATTAGAAATGTCTTGTTACTTGTTTAGAGATTATTGATGAACTTTGAGAATAAAGGAAAGTAAAATTTTAGATTTTTTATATTTATGTTATAATTGATAATATGTGTTTTGTGTAATATAATATATATTTCGGTACGGTATCGGTATTTTATTTTAAAATACCAAATACCATACCTAATACCAATTTTTTTTTAAAACTTAAACCAAATACCATACCAAATACCAAAATACCGTATACCAAATACCAAATTTTTCGGTTTCGGTACGGTAATTCGATATTTACCAAATTATGCACAACCCTATCTACTAGCAGACCTCGTCCTTTTTGTGACTACTGCATGCGTGTCGGTCATACCAAAGACAAATGCTTCAAGCTCCACGGTTATCCTCAAGACTTCAATCACAACCCTAAGTATAATAAAGGCAAGAGAACTGCAGCAAATGTACATTGTACTCAGTTGGCACTTTTCCTGTGAATTGTGAGGAAATCCAGCCCCAAAGCAACAAGTCTAATGTCAGTCTTACTAANATATGACAATTGGTGACTCTACTCCAGTATTTTCAGACTAGCTTTGTTGGAGATAACTCAAACAACAGCACGAATGGTGGAAATGTGAATTTTAGCTTGCTCGGTATCTGTTCTCTCTGTTGATTATGGACTGTTATCATGTAAATGCTTTAAGTCAAGAGCTGACATTTGGATTCTAGATTCAGGTGCCTCTAATCATATGACCTTCAATAAATCCTTGCTTACTTACATTAAAACCTTAGTGTAGCCTATGTTGATCACTTTACCAAATGGCTATAGAGTTAAAGTCACTGAAATTGGAACAGTTACTCTTGCACCAAACATTATCTTGCACAGAGTCCTTTATGTACCTTTCTTTAAATACAACCTTATTTCTATACATTCTTTAGCTTCTCAGTTCAAAGGTCTAGTAGCCTTTTCTGACTTTCTAAGTCTACTGCAGGCCCCTTCAATGAAAAGGCCTCTGGAGATTGGTAAGGTCAAGGATGGCTTGTACCTCTTACGTTCAAGTTATTTGAAGAACTCCTGCTCAGCTTCATCTGTCTCTTTGTCTCTTTCAGATTCTGCTTTGTCCAAGACCTTTGATGTAAATAGCTTGCACTGTCAACATTCTGATTCACCTGTAAATGTTTCCACTTGCAACTCACACTCAATTGTAAATAGTTCCATTGGTAATAAAACTCAGTGCATTTCATCACATTCTTTCCTGTCTAATATGAATCAAGCTGACTTACTGTGGCATTATAGATTGGGACATGTCCCTTTTGTCAAGATGAGGAGATATCCTCCATTCCTATTCAATTCTCAACTAAGCAACCTTTTCTCTGCTCTATTTGTCCCATGGCCAGGCAACCTCGACTTGCATTCCCCCACAGAACCAGTACCACAACTTCTCCTTTTGAGCTTCTTCATGTGGACCTCTGGGGACCCTACCATCTGGCCATTCATGACAACTATAAATACTTTCTCACCCTAGTAGATGACTATAGTAGGTCCACCTGGACCCACCTCTTGACCAATAAGAGCAATACATTGCAAGTTATCAAAGGGTTCATATCATTAGTTGAAACTCACTTTAAAACAAATATAAGGTACCTTAGGTCAGACAATGGGTCAGAGTTTGTCAATACAGAAACCCCATCCTTCTTTCAATCAAAAGGGATTATTCATCAAAGAACATGTCCCTACACTCCTCAAGAAAATGGGGTCGTAGAACGAAAATATAGGTACCTTTTGGAAACTGCCAGGGCACTCCTCTTCCGGTCCAAATTACTATTACAGTATTGGGGTGAGTGGTATTGGCTGCCACTCATATTATCAACAGACTCCCCACTACTTATCTGAAAAACAAATGCCCAATTGAAGTCCTTTACAATAAAAAACCAACCTATTCCCACCTAAGAAGTTTTGGTTGCCTATGTATTCCCACTATACCCAAGATTCATAGAGATAAATTTAAACCTAGAACTACTCCCCATGTCTTTGTGGGATATCCTTATGAGACAAAAGGGTACAAAGTTCTCAATTTGGCCACTAAGAAGATTCATGTTTCTAGGGATGTGACCTTTCATGAGCATATCTTGCCCTTTGCCATTGTATTTGATTCCTCTTCTCACTTTCCTTCAGTTCTTGATTCTACCTCTCCTACACATGATGTACCACTCACTGAGGCACATTCTGATATTCATACCTATTCTGATACTCATACTTCTCAACCATCAACAGGTACTGCTGATGTCTCCTCGATAGCCTCACCTGTAGACAACTCAGTTGTACATTCTCCCAGTAATTCATCACAAGTTATGCCTTCACCTTCACCATCTTTAACTGAAGTCAACCAAATACCTAGAAGATCTACTAGATAACATCACCTACCAGTGCATTTGAAAGATTATATGTGTTTCATGCCTAACCTACACTGTGATACACATCCTGCATCTGTCTCAACATCTTTTGCACCCACATCCACTCCAGATTCCCCTTTTTTCCTTAATGCTCTTTTCTCTAACCACCATCATGTTTCATTCACCTCTCTGGTTCCTAATAGTCAGCATCTTGTGCAAAGTATTTTTCATGACAATGAGCCAAATTCTTATGAGGAAGCAGCTATGACATTAGAGCTTGAGGCACTCCATGCTAATCAGACATGGAACTTAGTTCCCTTACCCATAAGGAAGAAACCAATAGGTTGTATATGGGTATATAAAATCAAGCACAAGTTGATGGTAGTGTTGAGAGGTTCAAGGCCAGGTTGGTGGTGAAAGGGTATACTCAGCAAGCTGGTATTGACTATACTGAGACCTTCTCACCAGTTGTGAAAATGACCACCATCAGGGCACTCATAGCAATTGCAATAAAGAAACATTGGGAAATTTTTCAACTTGACGTAAATAATGCCTTCCTTCATGGAGATCTGCATGAGGAAGTGTATATGGATCTACCTCCTGGCCTATTAGTTGATAAACCTGGACTAGTGTGTAAACTGAACAAATCACTATATGGCTTGAAACATGCCAGTCGACAGTGGTATGCTAAACTAGCTGAGGCTCTATGTTCCAAAGGATATGTTCACTCCCTTAATGACTATGCTCTGTTTTACAAGAAGATTGACTCCTTTGTTATCTTTGTTGTTGTTTATGTTAATGATGTAATCATTACAGTGTTAATACCCAATTTTCCCCCAAAATATTTTAAAATTGCATATAAACCTTCAAAATCATGCATTAATAGCAATTGGTATTTTCCTATAATTTTCCTATATTTTTATTAATTTATCTAGCATTTTATTCCCAATAAATAATTACAAAATGGCATTACAAATGATTCTAAAAGCATCTCTTAATTTAATTTATTATTTATGGTCCTATTTAAACCAAATTATTTCATAATTAGCCAAATTGGCATCTTTTGGCTATAATTGCAATAACTTTGCAATTATAGCCCAATCATATGATTTTATACTATTTTTGACCGGAAATTAAGCATTTATATTTTTAAATACTAAGAATCATTTTTAACTATTTTCTATGCAAAAAATTCATTTTGTATAATTATTAGCTGATTTATAAATTATTTTATTCAATTTTATTGGGTATTTAACAAATAGCCCCATTTTATTTCAATTATAACCCAATTAAACCAGCCCCAAAACCCCAATTAGACCAGCCCAATACCCAGGCCCAAACCTAAATCCTACCCGACCTAATCCTGGTCCAATCTAGCCGTTGATCAATTCTAATCAACGGTCCAAAGCCCCTCATACCATAATTAACCTAACTACCCCCCCAAACCCTCATTCCAATCCTCTCATTTGCTCGCATCCTCTTCGCGGTTACACTCTCTCATTCTCTCTCAAGCTCTCTGCTAAACATAAGTTTCTACTTGCCGGTCGTTGGCTTACCGGTATCAATGGTAGTTCCACCATAACCCCTAGCCTCCATGGCTCTCCCCCCATGCTGGATTATTGCAACCCTAAGGCTTTTAAGGGACCAGTGGCCGTTTGACTCACACCTAGGGTCTGTGCTCACCGTTCTCAGGCCACCCTTTGTCCGTGTGAGTAAGATTTTCCTATTTTCCGGCTAGATACATGGTTTCTAAGCCGGAATCTCTGCATCTCTGGGGTATCTCTCTCTGAAACCCTAACTCACCTCTTGACTCTTCAGATCTACCATAGACCTGAGTGTATTTTGAGTTTTTTTTTTGTTTTCTATGATAACCTCTCCGATTTTTCAAAACGCCTTTTCATATTCGAACTAGGGTTCGTAACCCCTTTTCAAAATGCTTTTTCTTCTGATTTTCAGTACTATTCTATGATTTCTGCCATGTTTAAGCAGTTTATTTAAGTTTATTCTTTTATCTGATTCATCATGTTGAAAACCCTAATTATTTTTGGTTTTAATCTGGGTTTCTGAAGCTGTCTTTGCTCATCTGATTTGTATGTGTACCTGTTTCTCATGCATATGTTCTAGGTTCTATGATTTTCTACCTCCTCGTGTTCATTAGGGTTTCTGATTTTGTTTCTTTCGCCTATATTATGTCTACTTTGTTTGATTAACAGAAATTTGTGGTGATTTCTTCTAATCAGTATTATCTTTTAATTAAATCCCTGATCTCCTATGAGTTATACCTTTTACTGATTTCCTGTGATTGATATCTTTGTTGATTTCCGACCTATAAATCATTCTCTTGCCTTAGTACATGATTGACTATGCTGTTGATTGATTCTTATGTTGTTTCCTTAATTAGAACCTTATGAATTTAGCCTCAATCGTTTACCCTATACCTGCTGTATTTGAAGTATGTCCTTATAGGTCGTACACTGATTTCCTTCCTTATTTTATTATTTAACTCCTTAATTAAGGGGAAGTAGTTACACTAATTAGTACATAGTTCCATAATTATTGTTGAATTATGATTCTTGCCTTATTTCTCTACCTATTTTCAAACTATATATACATACTCTCTCATTAACACAACACACGAACACATTGGTTCAAAAACTCTCTCTCACACTCAAACTTTCTGCTCTCTTACTGTTGCTATTGTTCTAAGTTAGCCAGCAACAAGCCAAGGCTAACTATTGTGCTCTCCTATTCTTCACTTTGTGCTTATTGTCTCTCTACTGGTATGTCCTTATTTCAATTCAAGTTCCAAAGCCAATATGTTTCATTTGCTGCTTCAGCTTATCATGTCTCTGACTTGTTTTTATCTATGGTGCTGATGTTCAATGTGTAATTGACATGTTCATGTAATGGCTTCATCTAGCATGCTAGTTCTACTCCCCTGGTAGCCTGTTTCAATACGACTCTATCTTGCTTTGAATACTTGTCTACTTGTTGTCCAGTTGTGATATGCACTTACTTTGCAAAATGACTTGTCAGTTTAGATGTTTGATTCTATGATTGTTTCTGAAATCCATACTGTGTTAATAACACCAGCTATTCCCTAATCCCATAAACCCTCACAAGGACTGCTATGCTCCTGTAATGACCCATGTGTCCCCAAATCCCTTGACCCTTGTTTGTGTTTGCTGAACCTGCTTTGGTTCTATGGTCTCAGGCTGTATGAACCTGTTTTGGGGTGCTGTATTTGGACTGTTGCCTACAACTCCACTTTCTTTTCAAAACTGTCTTTGTTGTCTTTTACAAAACTATTTCAAATAGGTCCCTTTTCAAACTGTTTTCCCAGATTAAATCTTTTCAAGCACTCTCACATCTACTCTTAGACCACTAAGTTCTGCCCCTTTTGTGTGAGCCCTGCCTTGGGACCCATGAGCTCCCTCTGAACTTGGACACACGAAAGCTGGCCTTTCTACACTGCACTTACTCTGTCTTGGCTATGAATCTGGGTGTGAGCACTTCCCGGGATCCCTTGATGTCCTTAGGGAACTCTAACACACTCGGATATGAGAAAGGCTATGAAACAATCTTGGCATTTGAGGTTCTGGAAATTTGGGCTTGTTTTTAGGCTCTCTATAGTGTAACTTCTTATTTTTCTTTTCTACCTATGTAATTCATTTCAATATTGGTCTGTAATAATCTGTTGTAAACGAATATTGGGGTTGGCTAGTGAAAATGGGAGGGTAGCTATACATGTTATCAATATCAATGGGTAGAAAACATGCTTTAGGTTTATATTCTCATGTATCTGCATTAGAACTCATGTTTAGGACCAATACATGCAAAGCATATCATGTATTAGAAACCATGCTCCTAGGTTCCATGTTTACTGCTTTCAGCGTTTCATTTTGACATCTCTATCATCACTTAGAAATCCTGTTTCTAGGATAAACGACATTAAACATAAAATTGGTGCTCTTGCACATCTTGAAATCATGCTGTAACTTTGAGCATTTAGAAATCATGTTTTAGGAATTCTGCATATCCTGAAATCATTCTGCATTTTCATATGTGCATATTAGATATCCTGTTTTAGGATCTCGTTCACACTCGCTCAGTCACACCTAGTTAAACTACTAATGCATGAAAAAGGACATAAAACAGTCTCATGTTTGATTATCTTGTTTAAGTGAAACTGGTCACAATCCCTGTATGTCTTTGCACCATTTAGAACAGCATGCTTTAGGTAAAATAACTTCTAAACTGTTTTAATAATTCTGGTAACTGCTACATATTATTTTATGCCTAGGCAAGCCTTAGGTAATCAACTTTAAAATAAAACCAGAACCGTCTTTGTGATAAACGTTTAACTGCCAACGTGTTAAAATCAGTAGGCAAGCCTGATTAGGACTTCTTCTCTGAGTCATGTAATAAATCTGACTCTGCTACCATGCTTAGGATTTTGAATTTAGACCTTAATTGTGTATGAGTCATGTTGTTTGTGTGTACTATGTGTGGAGGTATATCTGAGCCTTTTATTTGTCTTCCATGCCCCCTTTAATTGAAGTCATATCTGTTTATTATGTGTCGCTTTAGTATTTTACCTTTAAACTTGAGGGTCTGCCTAGCACCCCCCTTTTATAGGAAAGGAGTCCTAAATTCCTCCGGTACTGATAGGAAGGGACGGGTAACAGCATGCAATAGGAGTCGAGACCAACCCTCAATTTAATTACCTTCACGGGGCAGGAAAGGTAGATATGGATATGATGACCGGTGCGTTAATACCGTGTGTAGCCCCTCTTTGAGGATGTCATACCGGGTATTGCATTGATGTGATCCATATTATAACAAACCTAGGATACCCCCCTTACATTCCCAAATATGCTTAGATTGTAATTCTTATTTCAAAATCTTGCTTTTTCTTATTTGTTTTTTTTTCAAACACCTGTGTATTTAAACTTAAATCCCCTACTATTTGAGCCATACTTGTTTATTTGCTAATTGTACAAATTCACAAAAAACTGTTTGGCCGGGAACCACACTAGTGGATCCTGAGGGGTGCCTAACACCTTCTCCTTGGGATAATTTCAAGCCCTTACCCTGTCTCTGGTTACCAAACGTAGTTATAAATGAACCCTATAGGTGCCATAATGCACCTTAAATCGTTAGGTGGCGACTCTTCAAAAATGCAAATCCCCTTTCCAAAAGGAAAGAGTTGTCCCAACCAAAATGTCATAAACCCGATTTCGCGAGAAAAAGGGGGCGCGACATACAGGTAACAATTCAAAGGAAATTAATTTGTTGAAAGCTTTTCTACATGCTCAGTTTAGGATCAAGGACTTGGGAAGATTACACTACTTCCTAGGTTTAGAAGTTTTGTAAAGGGATGATGGTGCTATAATCTCCCAAAGGAAGTTTGCACTTAATCTACTGAAGGAGTATGAGTGACTCCATTGTAGTACTTTCAGTTCACCATTGGATCCTAATGTTAAACTAAATGCTAAGGAAGGTATGCCTCTGACAGATCCTTCTATCTATAGGACTCTGGTAGGTAAATTGAATTTCCTCACAAATACGAGACTAGACATTGCATATAGTGTGCAACACCTTAGTCAATTCATGCAAGATCCTAGGAACCTCACTTGAAGGCTGCTTACCATTTGCTTAGATATTTGAAGACTGGTCCTACCCTTTGGATTTTCATGTCTGCTAGTTCTGATTGTACTGTTAAAGGGTATTGTGATTCCGACTGGGCAGCTTGCCCAGATTCTAGGAAATCTGTTACTGGATATCTGGTACTCCTTGGTGATAGTCCTATAAGCTGGAAGTCTAAGAAACAGGCCACCATATCCCTCTCCTCTACTGAAGCCGAATATAGAGCCCTAAGAAATGTTGTGGGTGAACTTACTTGGTTGTGCAGTGTTTGATGAGCTGACAGTCCATTTCCCTAAACCTGTCCCAGTGTTCTGTGATAGCCAATCAGCTCTACACATTGCCCGCAATCCTGTGTTTCATGAACGGACCAAACATATTGAGGTCGATTGTCACTTTGTGAGAGACAAGCTACAAGAAGGACTAGTGTCTCTTCATCATGTTGGAACTGATTGCCAGCTAGCTAATGTCCTAACCAAGGCCCTTACTGGAGTCAAGCATGCCACAGTTATGAGCAAGTTAGCAGTGACAACCTCACTTCCAACTTGAGGGGGGGTTTGAGATATGGTTTTAATTATATGTGTAAACACTGTTAAGAATGTTAGTTAGCTTTTTAGCTTCTTTGTTTTGTCAGTTAGTGCCCTCACATGTGGCTCACGTGTAGTGTATATATCTTGTGCAGATAACATTTTAGTTCAATTAATTCATTTTGCTCCCATCTTTCTCTCATTCTCTCTCTCTCCTTCAAGAAGCTTCTAGAACTCCACCATTGGAGCTCAAGCTTGAGCTCCACCATTGTTGTTCACTTCTCAATCTTCACAGAAACACCTTACTCGGTTTGACCCTTATTTAGAGTTCTTACCCGATTTAGCCACCATCGGCTACAACATGAAAACAAGCAGCATTTGCTCAAATAACTGATGTACATACTGGCTGGTCTGAGGGGTTCTGAAATTAACATGTTGCGGACCATATATCTTTGAAAATCTTCCAGGAATAAGATGGAAATGGCATCAGCAGTGTGGGAGTAAAGAACATCGAATATTGTAGCTGGAAAACTCCATTAAAGCTCTTTCGAAGCTTGAGGTAATAATTTTCTTTCTGAAAAATTCGTCCCAAAATTTTGTAATCTCTCCAAAAGATATGAACGCCCAGTTCAATTCCACACCGAGCTTCATCCAAGTTCAGTAACTATTAGTTAACCTTCCCTTGATTTGTCTCTACATCCTAGGTGCCATGTAGACATGAAACATCGAGTTTATTAGTTGTTTGAACTGGCTGTTGTTCCAGTTGATTGGAAAGAGCTCAAAACTAAAATTTGAAGTGATTTGAGTTAAATTTCAAAAGAGAAGAAGATGAAGCCAATGTTGTATTATAGTGTATAGTATTGTACAATAGTGTATATGAGTGTATAAATGCCTCTTATATACTATTACACGATTTTATTGACCTATATACATAATGTACCTGCCTTGTATAAAAATGCAATTATTGTTCAAAACTAGTCCAAATCTCCATTAGATGATTTCAAATTTTGTAAACAACATCCTTAGATATTTCTAACAAATCTGAACAACACCCACTCTAAATTTCTCGCAAAATCAAATTCGAAATTTAACTCACTTATTCAAGCCTGCTCTACAATGGTTTATTACCTTAAAAATCTAATTTTTAACACCCAAATGAATTTGGTTTGCTGAACTAACATTTGAGTAACAATTACTGATTCAGTAATTGGGTTAGAAGCTTGAGATTTTGAAGGGGGGGAAATGAATAGTGATTTCGAGAACCTATTTAGAGTTGGATGTTGAATCTTGGTCTATTATTTTTGGGCTATAGCTTTGCAAAGTTATATATAGGTCACATAATTGCAAAGTATATTTGCCGATTGTACTTATGTGTAATTCTCTCTATCATTAATTAGATATGCGTAAAAGAAAGTTAACAAGGTTATACATCTTAGCTAAGAGAGTAAATTAAGAAAGGCTTTTGACATGGATTTTAATATTGGAGAGAATAAAATCTAAACCATAAAGTCGGTGTATTATAACTTTATTGATATTTATTTATATCTTAAATTAATAGAAGGCCAAATATATCGGTAGCCCCTTAAAGTTGTCCTCACTTTTCACTTACACACTCTATCCTAAGTCCGTTTCATTTGAACCCTTCAACCATATCTCATATGTGCCATTTAGGAACAAAAAGTTGACATGGCAAGTCAAGTGTTCCTCACATTTTCCAGGTGCGTGAAATGGTCCAAAAAACAAACTCCTCATCTTTCTTTCCGGAAAATGAATTGCTTTTGCTGGAAATACTTTCCGGCAAATGTTTCTTTTAATTTTTCATCATTCTATCTCCATGACTATAATCACTGATGCGGAATATCGTGGGTTAACTAGCACACAATCACACACAAAGCAAATAGAAAAGAAAAATCAACACGAGGATTTAACGAGGTTCGGCTAAGCCTAATCCTCGGGGCAAAAGCAGAGAGAGTTTTCCACTATGAATGAGAAGAAAAGCATAGTACAATCTCTAGGATCCCCAACTACAACCCCTATATATAGATCCGAAAAGGTCCAAAACATATAAGAGAAAGGTTTCCTAATTTGACAAGGACTATAGGTTTTCACTTTCCCAAATATATTAGGACAATGGGTTTTCCTAAACCTATAGGGATTATGGGTTTCCTAAAAATACAAGGAATTAATTCAAGCCACAAATAACAAATCTTCCCCTTGGCTTGAATTCTCTTCATCAATAGGAACAACGTCTCTCTACCTTGCCCTCAGCCCTCGCAAGGGCTCTATTGAGTACTGCACACACCAATCAAGTCTAGGCAATGCCTAAACTTGTTGGTCGGGACTTCCTTTGTCATCATATCAGCTGGATTATCATGCGTAGACACTTTCTCCACATTAACAACCCCCTTTGATATAATGTCTCGAATAAATTGATGTCTGACTTCAATATGCTTCGTCCGCTCATGAAACACCTGATTCTTAGTAAGATGAATGGCACTCTGACTGTCACAAAAAACTTGTGTCTTCTTCTGAGCTAGTCCAAGATCACTTATCAAGCCTTGTAGCCAAATAGCCTCTTTAATTGCTTCCGTAATAGCCATATACTCAGCTTCTGTGGTAGACAAAGCAACGACAGACTGCAAAGTCGCCTTCCAACTGATGACACTACCAGAAAGAGTAAAAACATAGCCTGTCAAAGATCTTCTCTTATCCAAGTCCCCTGCATAATCTGAATAGACATAGCCAACTAAGGATTCGATCAACTTGTCTTTGTAAAAAGTCAAGCCTACATCTGCAGTACCCTTCAAGTGTCTCAAGATCCACTTCACCACCGCCTGCCAATGTTCTTTACCAGGACACACCATGTATCTACTCACAACACTAACAGCATGTGAAATGTCAGGGCGAGTGCAAACCATAGCATACACAATGCTACCTACAACATTCGAATATAGAACACTAGACATCTGCTCCATCTCCTCGTCTGTTTTTGGTGACATGTCTGCAGACAACTTGAAATGGGAAGCAAAAGGAACAAACGCAGATTTAGCACCTGTGATATTAAATCTCTTGAGGACCTTCTCAATATAGGACCGTTGGGACAACATCAGCTTTCCGACCCTTCTATCTCGAGTAATATCCATCCCCAATATCTTCTTTGCAGCACCTAAATCCTTCATCTCAAACTCCTTACCTAGTTGGTTCTTCAATCGGGTAATATGTGACATGCTTTTAGCAGCAATAAGCATGTCATCCACATATAACAACAAATATACATTAGAACCGTCTTCAAGCTTTTTGTAATACTCACAAACCATCATATGCACTTCGAGAAAATGCATTTTGAATCATGAATGTATCAAATCTTTTATACCACTACCTAGGCGACTATTTCAGACCATATAAAGATTTCTTAAGCAAGCAAACATGATTTTTCTTATCCTGAGTAATGAATCCCTCGGGTTGACTTATATAAATCTGCTCATCCAACTCACCATGCAAGAATGCAGTTTTCACATCTAAATGATCTAGTTCTAAGTCATGAAGAGCCACCAAAGTCAGTAAGACCTTGATAGAGCTATGCTTTACCACTGGAGAGAACACTTCATTGTAATCTATCCCCTCCCTCTGTGTAAAACCTTTAGCTACTAATCTTGCCTTGTACCTTGATGCTTCAACCCCTGGATTGCCCTCTTTTTTTTTTAAAATCCATTTGCAGCCTAGTACCTTCTGTCCCTTTGGCAATGGAACAAGCTTCCATGTCTGATTCTTATAAAGAGACTCAATCTCTTCACTCATAGCACCAACCCACTGATCTGCTTCTGGACTAGAAATAGCTTCTTTATAACTATTAGGCTCAAGCACATCAATGGTCTCTGCAACAGACAAAGCAAACTCCACAAAATTAGCATATCCAAAAAAATTACCATCAGCTACGTTTGCTAACATTTGTGGTGGATTGATCACTCTTTTCTCTCTGCCTGTTGCAATGCTATAGGGTTGTTGCGCAGGTGCATCAACATTATCATATTGATCAATATTTTGCACCTCCTCCACTTCCTCTACTTTAGAACTACTAGGTTGAGCTAGTGGAGATTCAATTTCTAGCTCTATGCGGTCACTGACACCACGATCTGTTTCTGCTATTGCCTTCTCCCTCTGACTGTCTAGTGAGGCAGATTCATTGAATGTTACATCCCTACTGATAATTAGCCCTGGAGTCTTTTGATCTGTGCACCACAACCTATAACCTTTCACTCCAATTGCATACCCTAGAAATATGCACTTCTTTGCCCTTGGCTCAAGTTTCCCACCCCTCACATGAGCATAAGCAGGACAACCAAATATCCTTAAATTTGAATAATCAGCAGGGCGAACCGGACCATACCTCAAAAGGAGTTTTGAACTCAATAGCTGTAGATGGAGATCTGTTGACCAAATAACAAGTTGTATTGATTGCTTCAGCCCAAAAATCTTTGCTAACACATGAGTGTGAAAGCATGCTTCGTGCCCTATCACAAAGCGTTCTATTCATACGTTCTACAACACCATTTTGTTGTGGTGTTTCGACACAAGTGCGGTGTCTCACTATGCCCTCCCTGTTGCAGAAATTATCGAACTCAGAATTGCAAAATTCCAACCCATTGTCAGTTTGAAGACGCTTAAATTTTCTTTCCGTCTTACTCTCAACCATCGTCTTCCATTTAACAAATGTCGAAAATGCCCCGTCTTTTGTTTTCAGAAAATACACCCACACCATCCTTGAGTAATCATCAATCAAAGTCATAAAATACCTGGCACCACTCTTGGAGGGAACACTCTGTTTGGACCCCACAAGTCAGAGTGTATATAATCTAACTTGTCTCTGGTCTTGTGCTCGGCCTTCTTGATGAACTTTACCCTTGTCTGTTTACCAAACACACAATGCTCACAAAAATTCAAAACTTGATTTTTGTACCCATTCAGCAAATTATGCTTACTCAACAAAGACAATCCATTATCACTCATATGGCCAAGTCGCAAGTGCCACAATTGAGACTGGTTCAGATCACTTTTCCCAGAAGCTACAGCAGCTTCCCCTTCAACTACATTGGCCTGAAGATGATACAATTTAGAATGTAGTTTACCCTTCATGAGTACCATGGAGCCTTTACACACTTTAAGTATTCCATTCTCGGAGTGAAATTTATACCCTTGATCATCCAAAGTCAAAAAAGAATTAAAATTTCTCTTTATCCGAGGAACATTCCAACACTTAATGTTTTTGATAATTCCGTCGAACATTCTCAATTTTGATGTTACCAACCCCCTCTACTGGTAATGGATTATCATCTCCCATATAGACAGTCTCACTCATTTGCTTGTAAGTTACAAACCAATTCTTGTGTGGACACATGTGGAAAGTAGCACCAGAATCAAGAACCCAAGAATTCTGCCCATGACTAGAACTCACAGCACAGACTTCCCCTAAATAGTCACTATCATCAAAATTATTGCCAGTGTCAACAATATTTGCCGAATTATCTATTTTCTGCTTCCCTCTTTTCTCCTTCAGCTTAGGACAATCTCTCTTGTAGTGACCTTGCTCCCCGCACTCATAACAGTGTTGCTTCCTTGCTCTAGACTTTGATCTAACGTTGACTTTTTCCTGTTAAAGTCCTTTTGTTGTGTTCTTCCTCTAATCACAAGACCCTCGCCCTCAATTCTGCTGTCTGGAAAGCTCTTTTTCTACTCTTTAGATTTTAGTGCATTACTAACATCTTCTAGTGAAATGCTGTTTTTCCCATGTAGCAGCGTATCGGCAAAAGTATCATAAGACGGTGGTAAAGAACATAACACAATCAAGGCCTGATCCTCACTCTCAATTTTGATATCCACATTCTTCAGGTCCATTATAATTGAATTAAACTCATCAATATGAGTTTTAACAGGTGTACCTTCATTCATACGGAGATTGTATAACCTCTTTTCAAGTAGAGGCGATTTGTTAGCGATTTCTTAGAATACAGATCTTCCAGCTTCTTCCATGCCGTTGCTGCAGAAGTTTCTTCAGCAATTTCCCGAAGAACGCTATCTGTAACACTCATGAAGATCACACTCAAAGCCCTCTCCTTCAGGTCTGTCTTCTCTATCTCCTTCATCTCTTCAGGAAAATCCTCATCAATTGCCTTCCATAACCCTTGTAACACCAGGGACAATTTCATCCTAAGCTTCCATAGACTAAAACTAGAACCCCCGTCAAATTTCTCTACTTCGTACTTTGTTGAAGATGATGAAGACATCTTAACCCTTGAATATATGTAGAAACTCGAACCTTGATCTGATACCAATTGATGCGAAATATCGTGGGTTAACTAGCACACAATCACACACAAAGCAAATAGAGAAGAAAAATCAACACAAGGATTTAACGAGGTTCGGCTAAGCCTAATCCTCGGGGCAAAAGCAGAGAGATTTTTCCACTATGAATAAGAAGAAAATCATAGTACAATCTCTAGGATCCCCAACTACAACCCCGATATATAGATCCCAAAAGGTCCCAAACATATAAGAGAAAGGTTTCCCAATTTGACAAGGACTATAGGTTTTCACTTTCCCAAATCTATTAGGGCAATGGATTTTCCAAAACCTATAGGGATTATGGGTTTCCTAAAAATACAAGGAATTAATTCAAGCCACAAATAACAATCACCTCCTCAATTCACCCCCTTCTCCTATTCCTCCTGACCTATCGTAGTCCGACGAATGTGGCAGAGAATTTTCCGGTGAGCTGAGAGCAGAAAAAATGAATAATGGCAAAAGAAGTCTGCAACTTATAAAGGTTACCGACGTTTTTGGCCTTTAGAAGAAATTTTCAAGATATGCAACTCACTAAGGTTACAACAATTTAAAGTTTATTTTGACCGAAAAAGTTCCTTTTGGATCTGCAAATTTTGGAATGTCGTTCTATATTTGAAAGTTTTTTTTCAGTTCTAAAAATATTTTTTGCTTTCTCACATCATATCTGAGGAAGAAAATGACGGAGATGGAGAGTTTTGTGAAGACAAAGTTGGGTTG